>NC_050174.1:1300000-1307500 GCF_008315115.2 Sander lucioperca | reverse complement strand
AACTATACGTACTCCTCCAGTCTGAGCTGATGTCTCCTGTAGTCAGGTGTGTTTAGCAGAGCAGCAAACTGTAGCAGCTCGCAGTGTTTCTCTCACAGAAATAGACTGCGGTCAAGCTCGCCATCCGTCATTCGTATCTCCGTGGTCAAACCAGCTGCCGCTAAAATTGGAGACAGACGCCGGCAGAGCGAAGTCTCGGTGACCAGAGCAGACGTAGTCACGTCTCTTGCGAAACAATGTCTGATAATTTTAATGAAATGAGCTGGTTTGACCACTAGACCAGAGCACAGGACTTTCTTCCTGTATTTACTTTCTTGCTCCCGCCCCCAGACATATCCGACCAATAAGAGGGCTGGATGTTCTTGCCTGATTTGTAATGACGCATTTTGGTACGCTTGGATTTTTCCATATATAAAAACTATTAGAATATTTGTCCGTACGACTATGGGATGTACGGACTAATATGTAGAGGGATGACCTTTTGGCCTTTTGTATCTCGACCAACAAAGGGATGGAGCGGAATCAGAATTTAATCAGAATCAGAGTTCTTTATTGATTCCCTCAGGGAAAAAGGCACAAATAAGAGTAAGAAAAAAATAGCCAATCATTTTATAAAGAAATGAAAAGTTAAGAAAAAAAAGTAGATAAGGTTAAAAAAAAGGTGCCGCTACTGTATACAATGGGTGGTACAAATGCAGTTGGAGTACAGTGTAAACATAAATAAAGTCCAGCGTGACCTTAATCACGCTTTGACAATTTCTGACGTCAGCAGCATGCGATGGAAAAAATCAGTCTGATAACATCTGCGTTACAAACATCTGTCATACAGCGTGTCAGAGAGAAATCTCACACACGTAACAGGAAACTCAACACTCCTTCAATCCAGGTGACAGATGTATACAACTGTGCACGTCTTCAGTGCTGCGTCCTGTTTTAAGATGAAAAGGTGTTTAATGATGATTGAGCAATGATTTCACTGCTTTAAAGCTTTAGGGTGTAACTTTTTGATATTAACCCTTACGTTTGGTCTGTTTTGCCTGTTTTATAAAGCATAAAGTATACATTTTCTAATTCTAGCTACATCTTATAAGCCAACTTCATTCCAAATTATCACCGCTAGTTTTACACTTATGTTTGGAATTCATGGTCAATAAACCTCATTCATATTAAAATATGCCTAATTTTGAGTTGAAAAAACCCCAGAAATTATTAATTACTTTAGCTAATAATTAAGATCAGAGGAACGTATGTTGATATATAATTACAGCCTGTTTCGTGTATGGAACCATACATGTTATTTTTGGGCAATTTGATTGAAAGAAACCCGTATTTTTGATACAGAGCTTTGAAAATGGGTCAAATTTGACCCGAGGGCCACACAAGGGTTAATAAACGTCCGTTACATTCGAGCCGTCGCCAAATGAGTTGCTACAAAGCTAATTAAGACTATCAGCTCCACACAACTCTCTCTGTATCTCTCAGTATGACTATGTTCAGAAGATTGTGGCGTCCGGTGACTTTCCCGCGCAGAAACTAGAGTGAAGATAAATACCTCTTCTGAAGAGTCCATCATGTTTTTTTAATCCTCCGTGTCCTCCTTGGCTACTAGCAGCTGTGAGATCACGGAAGGCTTGTATCATGTGGACGCGCCGACAGTGTTGTTATTACTTAGAATTCCTCATGGGGGAGACAGAAACTACGCGCTATAGCTTTAAAATTAAGGAGTTACAGGGCAGCCTCTAGCTCACCCAGTAAGAGCGTGCGCCCTATGTTGGCTGAGTCCTGCAGCGGCGTGGGTTCGAATCCAACCTATTGCCCTTTGCTGCGTGTCATCCCCCATCTCTCTCCCCCTTTCATGTCTATCCGCTGTCACTCTATAATAAAGGGAAAAAGCCCCCAAAAAATAATCTTCAAAAAAACATTTTGTATTTACTGTGCATATTTCTCAAGAAGAGACACTTTTACACACGCTGCTGATGTTAATAATCTCGCCCGTGGCACTGACAGCCAAATATGTCTCAAGAAGTGTTATGTGGAATGAATTTGAATGTTCGAATTTTGATCGTAATCACGATTTCAGCTCCTAACGGCTAAAAACGGTTATTTTGCACGTTACGTTTTGCAAGTAAACTTTATTTTGCCTCGTGTTCCGAATGACGCGCGCACTGCTGCCTTTCTATTCTTTATTTTAAGAGGAATTCAAAACGTTTGACAGAGAAAAGTATGAAGGGAAATGTCGCAGTCCGAGGTGTTTTCACTGTTGATTTGTTGAACTGTTTCGTTGATTTTTAACTTCAATAAATGCAACATCTTTCAAAAGTCAACGAGTAATAGTGTTAGATATTAATAACAAATATTGACCAAAACAATTGTGATTATGTTTGTTTTTCTCCATAATCGAGCGGCCTTGCATATTGTAATTCCTTCACCCTTGTGTCGTCTTCTTTCGACGCTCTTTTAGATTTTTCTCTCTGGGTTTTTTCGATGTTTTTGAAGGTTTTTTAGACACGTTTGTCAAGTTTTGTTTTGTGTTCTTTGTTATTTTTTTTTAAATGCTATAAAATTGAATAAAACACCCAAATTCAATGAAAGTAGTGAACTGACCTTTTTTTTTTTTTTTGACAATTTGGTTGAAAGGAACCCACATTTCTGACGTAGAAACTTTTTGAAAATGGGTTAAATTTGAACCTTGGACAAGATGAGGGTTTAACAAAATTAAAATGTGGTTAAAAGTGAATCAGAAAAGCGTAGTTTTAACCCAAATACAACAAATATACAGTCTATACTTCAATCAGATAGTAAACCGTATGAAATCATTGCACCTTCTCAACCATTTGTCCAAATATAAGCTTCAGAGCTTTCATTGTACCAAAAAACATCAACTCCTCCAACCTGATGAGTTGCTGCCCCCTGCTGTAACACTGCACACATCAAAATCTGCACATGGTGATCTAATCGTATCACATATACAAACATGAATAAGGCAGTGGTGTAGTCTAATGTATTTTAGCGGGTATACTGTACTATATAAATATATGGACCAGAATGGACATATCATAGTGGGGGGGTCTGGGTGTCCTCCCCCAGGGAAATTTTGAGCGTCAAAGACTTAATTTCCTTCATTCTGATACACTTTAATGCACCAATTTACGGTGGAAATACCTTTATTTAGCGTTTATGTGAAGGAAAACACAGATGGCAATTCAAAATATATTAACCCTTGTGTTGTCTTTGGGTCAAATTTGACCCGTTTTCCAAATTTTTATTTCAGAAATATGGGTTTCTTTTTAACTACCTAATTTTTATTACCCAAAAATAACATGGATGATTTCATACAACGGCTGCGCAAGTACAACAAAATATCGGATCTCCACTTTCATTCAATTTTAGGGTATTTTGTCTCATTTTTTAGCATTTGAAAAAAGAAATGTAAATGTTTCTAAACAGTATCCCGACTGAACGTTGACATATAGCCTTCTGTGATTATCCTTCCTTTAATATTAGTTTAAATAATTAATAATTTCTGCTTTTGTAACTCAAGAATTAGTTATAATTTTCTATAAAAGAGGTTTATTGACCATGAATTCCAAAAATAAGTGTAAAACTAGTGGTGATAAGTTGGTGTTAGTGGTGTTTATACATGGTAGTGAAAAGAAGCGTTAAATGTCAAAAAAGCGCCAAAAACATTAAAAATAAAAATAAGTGTTTTTAAAAAAAAAAGACAAAAACATCAGAAAAAGTGTTAATTTTCAGTTTTCTACCGGCAAGTGCATGGTTGAATGGAAGACAACACAAGGGTTAAACATATAATGGAAAGCATGTTGTTACATGTCATTGTATATTAAGTGGGTATATGGAAATCCTGGAGCTTTCTTAGTGGGTATACTGCGTATACCTGCATATCACGTAGACTACACCACTGGAATTAGGGTACATCCCATGTCCCATATCTGATAGCTCCTCAACTTCTCGGTCCTCGGCTGAACCGGAAGTTGTTGTTGTTGTTGTTGTCGAGGAGCGAGCATCAAGAAGGGATCTCCGATGACCGAGGAGGAGCGAGGAGCAAGCATCGAGGAGGGATCATTGAGGAGCTATAGGCGAGGATACAGAGAGCAGCCTCCCTGGAGGCCGTGCAGCTGAAGGAGTTGCTATCTTCGCCCTAACAGCTGACGTCTTCATGGGACGCGTCAGAGGAACGGACGTCTCATCTCTCTAAAGACACATTTGCCTGTTGCCTCTCTCCTCCCGTGAAGGGAGGCAAGTGGAGGAGTCGAGGAGGCAATTCAATCGACATGAGATGCAGCTTAAGTCTTAACCCTTGTGTTGTCTTCACGTCGACCATGAACCTGTTGTCCTTCTGGGTCGCAATTGAAAATTAACTTTTTTTGGCACTTTTCCCGACGTTTTTGGCGCACTTTTGGATTGCTTTTGAAAATGTTTTTGTCACTTTTTTCAACGCTTTTCATGGTCATAAAACACCCAAAATTTAAATGAAAGTAATCATTCATTTTACTTGTTAAGAATGTTGTATGGATTTTTGTATTCCATACAACATAGATCCATGCATCTATGTTATTTTTGGTGGGTAATTTGGTTGAAAGAAACCCATTTTTCTGATATAAAAAACTTTGAAAAAGGGTCAAATTTGACCCAAGGAGGGGCGCCTGGGTAGCTCACCTGAGGCTCGGTCCTCGCCGCAGCAGCCGCGGGTTTGGTTCCAACCTGCGATCCTTTGCTGCATGTCATTCCCCCCTCTCTCTCCCCTTTCAAATCTAAGCTGTCCTGTCAAATAAAGGCCTGAAAATGCCACAAAAAAAAGATTTGACTCCTGGACACTACGAGGTTTAAATACATTTCAAAGGTACAGAACATTACAGCGGTCCTTAAATCCTTGCACTGACTTCCTGTATGTCAGAGGATAGATTTTAAAACACTCACCTACAAAGCACTAAATGTCAATGTACTTAATATGATTTATGTCTGATTTGAAGCACAAGACATGACGCAGCCTTCAGTTTCTGTGGAACAGGTTCTCTAAACACCTTGGGCTGCTAACACGCTCAGGTTTTTTAAATCTGTGTGCAAAACCTTGCTGTTTAAGGTGGCTTTCAATTCAAAGTTATTTCGTATGTACTGTATACATTTGTTTTATGCCTTTATTGTTTATTTCATATTCATGTTTAAAACGTTTGTTTATGTTTGCACCAATCACCGAGGCAAATTCCATGTAAGTGTACTTATTGTTGCAATAAAACCTTTTTCTGATTCTGATTTCTGATTCTGAAATGGTTACATAACTTTATTTTACTCTGTAACTATTTATTTATTTATTTATTTATGTATTTGCTTGCTTGCTTTGTTTTTATTGTCTTTTAACACATTTTCTTTTAAAAAAGTCATAGTATAGTATGTCGAAAAAGTTATAAAAAAAAGTCATAGTATGTCGAAAAAGTTATAAAAAAGTCATAGTATAGTATGTCGAAAAAAGTCATAGTATAATATGTCAAAAAAAAGTCATAGTATAGTATGTCGAAAAAGTTATAAAAAAGTCATAGTATAGTATGTCGAAAAAAGTCATAGTATAGTATGTCAAAAAAAATGTCATAGTATAGTATGTTGAAAAAAGTCATAAAAAGTCATAGTATAGTATGTCGACAGAAGATCAACAATTGACTTCAAATATTTCACTAGCTCTTGATGGGAATCATCCTCTCAACCTCGTTCCCCAACCCCTCATCTAACAACTGAGCTATAGTACCACATAGACATACAGAGTAAAAAGTCATATTTCAGTATGTCTAAAGAAGATATTAAAAATTCATAGTATAGTATGTCGAAAAAAGTTATATAAAAGTAATAATATAGTATGTCGAAAAAAAGTCATAGAAAGTCATACCATAGCATGTCAAAGAAATCTTAAAAAAGTCATAGTATAGTATGTTGAAAAAAGTCAAAAACATCACAATATAGTATGTCAAAAAAAAGTCATAGTATACTATGTCGAAAAAAGTAATAAAAAAATCATAGTATAGTATGTCGAAAAAAAATCATAGTACAGTATGTTCAAAAGTCAAAAAAGTCATAGTATAGTATGTTGAAAAATCATAAAAAAGTCATAGTATAGTATGTCGAAAAAAGTCATAAAAAAGTCATAATATAGTATGTCGAAAAAAGTCATAAAAAAGTCATAGTATAGTATGTCGAAAAAAGTCATAAAAAGTCATAGTATAGCATGTCGAAAAAAGTTTTAAAAAAAGTCATAGTATAGTATGTCAAAAAAGTCATAGTTTAGTATATCATAGCATTATACAACTTCCTCTGGACAATTGACTTCAAATATATCTAACTCTTGATGGGAATCATACTCCCAACCTCACATTGCCCAACCTGTCATCTAACAACTGAGCTATAGTACAACATACACCTACAGAGTAAAAAGTCATATTTCAGTATGTCTAAGGAAGATATTACAAAGTCATAGTACACTGTAGTATGTCGAGAAATCTCATAAAAAAGTCATAGTATAGTATGTCGAAAAAAGTCATAGTATCGCATGTCGAAAAATTCATAAACAAGTCATAGTATAGTATGTCGAAAGAAGATTACAGCATTGTACGACTTCCTCTGGACAATTGACTTCACATACATCGTTAGGTCTTGATGGGAATCATACTCCCAACCTCATGTTCCCCAACCCCTCATCTAGCAACTGAGCTATAATATAATAGAATATACATATACAGAGTAAAAAGTCATATTTCAGTCTAAAGAAGACATAATTTCATAGTGTAGTATGTCGAAAAATCTCATAAAAAGTCATAGTATAGCATGTCCAAAAAAGTTATAAAAAAGTCATAATATAGTATGTCGAAAAAAGTTATAAAAAAAGTCATAATATAGTATGTCAAAAAAGTTATAAAAAAGTCACAATATAGTATGTCGAAAAAAAGTCATAGAAAGTCATACCATAGCATGTCAAAGAAATCATAAAAAGTCATAGTACAGTACGTCGAAAAAAGTCAAAAACGTCATAGTATAGTATGTCAAAAAAAGTCATAGTATACTATGTCGAAAAAAGTAATAAAAAAATCATAGTATATATGTCAAAAAAAATAGTATAGTATGTCGAAAATAGTCATAGTATAGCATGTCAAAAAATCTCACAAAAAAATCATAGTATAGCATGTCGAAAAAATTCATAGTATAGTATGTCGAAAATAGTTATAAAAAAGTCATAATATAGTATGTCTAAAAAAGTTATAAAAAGTCATAGTATAGCATGTCAAAAAAATTAAAAAAAAAAGTCATAGTATAGTATGTTGAAAAAAGTCAAGTCATAGTATAGTATGTCTGATATCATACTCCCAAACTCAGACAGCTAACAACTGAGCTACAGTACACCACATGTGTATGTGTAAAGACACGACTCCCCAACCAGTCAGCTAACAACTGTAGTATAACTATAACTAAAGTACAGTACAGTTTATAAAATGAAAAGTC
>NC_050174.1:1260000-1295000 GCF_008315115.2 Sander lucioperca | reverse complement strand
ATGCTCGTTCATGAGCTTCTCTCTCGTGTCTCTTGCAAGCGTGGCGAACTCATGAACTCGCCCTTTCATTGTCTAAAATATTCACTAACGTTTAACATTGTGTTTTCGTTGTTCCTGATTGATTGTACATGCTTATCTTAATAAACGATGGATGTATTTAGACAACCAAGGAGAGGTAATCATTATGTCGTGCTACTAGCTAGCTAGCGCTAGCTACTAAGGTTAGCCTGCAGCTTCATCTCTCATCCACGTTACAGGCTTTATAGCATACATCCCTCGGGTGTATCATGAGATAATACCATGGACGTATTAATAGAACACATGGTGAATTACAACCATTAGTTATATCCATTATTACAGCTACAGGACCTCGGGAGAACAGTCATATGAGCATGCACAGTGCAGGGCGACATGGGCGGGCGCAGTCCCGCGGGTCTGCTCGCATCCATTATGCACGTTCATCATGCCTAGTTTAATAACTCTGGATTCGGCTACTAGTAAAAGTTCAAAATGTTAAAAACGTGACGTTTTAAACAAGGACCCTTTAAGTGTTCGGTTGTGTTTAAGTTGATGTACCCCCAAAAGAATGATCCACTGAAATATAGAAGTTTTTTTCACCATGCAAAGTCTATGGGAAGAGTCTTTCTGGGCCAGAGGGGTGCAGTTCCACCGTTGGCCACTAAGCCCATGGTTGCTTTAAGACGTGGTGCTGATCCCGGGGGCTTGCTAAATCCCAGCAGGCGTGTCTGTGCAGCGTAGGGCTGGGGATCGTTCAAAAATGTTCGATACCGCTGCCGATACAAATACCGTGACTTTGATACCGTTTACTAAACGATACTTTTTTCAATACCATTTTTATAAAATCCATTTTAACAAAAAGAAATTACAACATTACAGCCCAAATCTTTTTATTTATTTTTCAGCTCCTCTACCCGACACCGTCTCTGTGTGACGTAGAGTTTTTCCTGTGTGTCTCTACGACGTGTAACGTTAGACAGCCAATCACAAACATTGTCAGATCTTGGTAGAAGCATGCTGCGTGTTGATTGGACAATGGTTGTGATTCCACCAGAGGCAATGCAGCGCGCCGTAGAAGTGTCCCAGAAGCATCTCTCTGCTAAAAATACACGCCAGGTCTATTTTTGATGGAACTGCAGGGCGTTCAACAGGCCGTGAAGGGAATGTAAGAGCTTGGGCTCAATCAGGCAGGAAAAACGCTCTGCTACTGCAATCTCCCTGCGTGGTACGACGCATGGCGGACAACGGAACAAAACCGGGTTAGAGCGCCAAATTTTCGTGTAGTAGGAGGTAGTTTGGGGCGATGGATGGGTCAAACAACCAAGGCACTTTCACCCAGGAGATTTTTAAGCCAAACCATCATCTTTTTCTGAACTTGACTAAGTCGTTTTGGTGCCTAAACCCAACCAAACTGCGAGGTTTCACAACGTTAAAGAGGTGTTAAAAACCATGACTGGTCTCTGGTTTAGAGGGTTCGGGTTAGGTAGGGGCGCTAATTTATGAAACGCTCCTCTGGGTCGTGTTCGAAGGTAGCAACAAAACGGCAGACATCGTCGTATGGTTTTGGAGGACTTGTTGAATTCCAACACCTTGAACACATTTCCGTTGACATATTTTTTTGTCCTGGTCTAACAAACATTTGCTTTCCAGGATAATCCGTAATATCCGTAATAATAATATTTCATCGACGAATCAGCAAGGCTGATTATGCTAAATCTGATTTGGTCTTGGGATCCACTTTCAGGTGGGTTTTATCTCCCCTCTCAACCATAATCCCGGAGAAAGATAGCAGCATATAGTGTAAAATATGGCAGCGATTTAACACTCAACTAATCTCCCATGTTCTATCTGCTCCCCGTTTATCTGCACTCTCAGCCAGCACAGAGGCTTAACACACATTCACAGGAGGGGGGGGGCGCACACTTCCTGTGTGTGGGCAACAGGCAAGATAAGAGTCCGTAAAAATTGCCTCTGCGGTATATATTCATCTGGACCGATATAACGAGTCACAGTGCAGAGTGTAAAGTGAATATGAGGGGAGTAAAAAGTCCCAGCAGTGTAAATCTACTGACAGATCCTGTACCAGTGTGTGAGGCGACGCAGCAGGGCGCGATGGAGTCGTGATGGCGCTCCGGAGGTCCAGCCGGCGCGTGCCCCCCGGTCTGCTTCCTCATCAGTGGAGCTGGAGAGGAACACACAACACAAAGAAGCAGGAAAAAAAAGTGGGACGCAACCCAACCGTCCCTCCCAAGGTCCCCCAGGGATAACTGCTTCTTGGGTTTTCTTGTTTCTCCTTAGTGCTGCTTTATTTTAAGACCCATTTCAAACAATGATATACAGCCACTGCTAACAGATATAAGTCCCGGGATCAGACGTCTAACTCGGTGGTTCCTTGAGGGGGTTCCAGGGGGTCCACAGCAAGAGGGGCATTATTTATTCTAACTGTAAATCCATCCATAAGTAACACAATGTTGACTGTGTTGTAGCGCTGCAATTAACAATTATTTTCATTGTCGATTAAGCTGGCGGCTTATTTTCTCAATTAATATAACTATAAAATGTAAGAAAATAGTGGAAAGTGTCTATCCCAGTTTCTCAAAGTCCAGGCTGATGTCTCTTTAAATGTCTTGTTTTGTCAGTCCAAAACCCAAAGATATTCAGTTTAATGTGATATCAAACAGAAAACAGCAGGGAATGTCCATATGTGCCATGTTTGCATGAAAAATGACTAACGATTAATCGATTATCTAAATAGTTGGTCGTTTGTTTTTCTATTGCTCGACTAATCAATTTGTCGACTTATCGTTACAGCTCTATTCTGTGGGTCATGGGTTTCATACATCTTTCTGTAATAATACATTTCAAAGCACAAATTCTATCAGATGGGGGAGGCCGGGGGACGAAATCCTATCAAATGGGGGGTCTAGTTGGGTCAGTTTACGTGAACTAACTGACTCAGTAAAGCTGTTCAATTCTCCATCTGATATTGTGTGCCGTTAAAAACTATGCTCCATTTTTTGAATAAAGATAATAAACAGCCTGTACACATAACCTGTCCTGCTGCTGCTTCCCATCTGGATCCTCCCAGCGTCCCGACCGGCGACATGTCCGCAGCGCCGTAGATGAATCCGGAAACGCCGACCCGAGGTTACCTGAAACTACAAAAACATACAGAATAAATGTGTGGAACATTTTACATCTGATCATGAATATCTATAGTTGATGTTTTCGGAGAAAAGAGTCAGAATTCAGAGAATAATTACCGTATTTTCCGGACTATAAGTCGCACTTTTTTTCATAGTTTGGCTGGTCCTGCGACTTATAGTCAGGTGCGACTTATATATCAAAATATATATAATTTAACATGTTTTTAAATGTTATTTCATGCTGAAAACATTACCGTCTACAGCCGTGAGAGGCGCTCTAGGCTTGTGACAACTATATACTGCTCCTAAAGACAACTGAGAAAGAAAAGAAACTGCAGGTGATACGCAGCCGAAAACGGTAATCGAGCAGCAGAACGAAAGTTTGGAGTGAGAGAGAAACTTGTGAGGGACTGGCGAGAAGGTTAGTCTTACTGCAAAGAAGAAAACAAAGAAAGCTAGTCGCGCGCTGAAATCAAGATGGCCAGAGCTGGAGGAACGAGTCCACAGATGGGTGCTTGAACAACGTGCTGCTGGGAGAGGCTCGTCAACGCAGCAGTTACGTCTCCACGCCCTGGTAGTTGTTCTGTGTGCTATTGTCTAGCTGAATAACTGTTAATGTGTTACGTTAACATACCGGACACCTACCGTATTCAGCCTGTTGTTCTGTGTGCTATTGTCTAGTTGAATAACTTGCCTTTCCAGATTAAATGGCTATTCTTGGTCTTGGATTTTGTGAAATCAATTTCTAAATAAATGCGACTTATAGTCCAGTGCGACTTATATATGTTTTTTTCCTCTTCATGATGCATTTTTTGACTGATGCGACTTATACTCCGGAGCGACTTATAGTCCGGAAAATATGGTAGCCTCGTGAGACCGTCCTGATCTCGCGAGCTCCAGTTTTCCACTCCCAGATCAGTCTGGCATCTTGAGACAGAGAAAATTTGGAGCCGTTCGCCAAACGACCGACCAATCAGCGTTGGTTTTGAGGCGGGTTTAGGTGTGACGCAACGAGAAGCGACTGTTCAGTCTAAACAACGTGGCGGCTTCCACGGATGAGATGAGCGTAGCTATCACGCAAGTTTTATCCAAATTAGAAAGTATTCCTTCATTGAAAGAAGAGCAAAAAAAACGGCACTGGAGGCTTTTCTCAGAGGAAAAGATGTTTTTGCTCTTCTCCCGACTGGTTTCGGCAAGAGTTTGATATATCGTTGATCTGATTGGTTGATTTGGCCCGTCCATCACCAACATAGGTGGTGATAGACAGATGGTTTATCCAATCAGCTAACCAGTATTTTCGCCCCCTTCCCAAAAATTCTCCAACGGAAAGTTCCCGGTGGAGTCAGGTTAGAGAATAATAACGATAATAAAAACTGAAGTTACCTTTTAACAATTTGAATAAAACATGAATAAAAAATATTTTTGGGGCATTTTAGGCCTTTGACTTTATAGGACAGCTGAAGACAGGGGGAATGACATGCAGCAAAGGGCCGCAGGTCGGAGTCGAAACCGACGGCTGCTGCGTTGAGGAGTAACCCTCGAGATACGGGCGCGCGCTCTACCAGGTGAGCTACCCAGGCGCCCTAGAATTCTGACTTTAAACTCAGAACTCAAATACATTTTCACGTGGACCTAATCGTTTTCCGTAGATACTTATTGATTGAATAATAGTGAAAATAAATAATTCCCCTTACAAATCGTTTTTTTTTCCCGAAGAAAAAAAAATAATTGAAAAAATGTCAAAAGCGCCAAAAAAAAAATAACTTGGAAAAGAAGAAATCTATTTAACTATAAAATAACCATCAGAAAAATTGTCAAAAAACATTTAAAAAAAGTCAAATAATAATTCCCCTTTGGCTGGGGATTCCCTGAAACCTCTTCAAGGACCCTGGGGGGTCCCCAGGCCCTACTTTGGGAACCACTGCTTTTGACCATAGATAAAATAGGGTTGAGTTAAAGTTGTTTGACATTTCTATTGTCCAAGCAGTGCAGGAAATACAGTACAGTGGCTGCAGCTCAGATACTAGCTTAGTTTCCATCCACTTAACACTTAGAGACACTTCACGGAAACCCTTTGGTTGAAGCATTTTCGGATTTGAACTGTTGTGTAATTTCATTGGCCCGTCCCTTGACCCAGATAAGCCATGGACCTCCGGTTCCAACCGAGAAGTGTATCGCCATTGCGCTCTACAAACTGGCTACATGCGCAGAGTACAGAGTGGTAGGCGAAATGTTTGGGGTCAGCAAGACCACTGCGTGTTTACGGCGTGTGCAATGCCATACGAACGAGGAAGATGCGAAGGTATATACCCACCTGGAGTGGATAAGGCGCATGAGATCTTGCTGCGTAACTCCAGAGTGCACCTTGTGCCACAGGTGTATGGCCAACCCGTACTCCCTCCGAACTCGTAAAATACGGACGTTTGGGCAGTGGCTGTCAGCGTCAGATACGACGTAAAAAACGCCCTTCAGAGTGTTTGTAGAACGCACCAGGGCGTTTGAAGATGACGTAGCACTAAGAGCGACTAAGGTAGTGAGTAGTATGAAAGCCCAAAAATTCGTATAGGGAGGTTGGTTGGTGGATGGGTCAAACAACACAGGACTTTCACCCAGGAGACCGGGGATCGTGTCCTGCGTGTCACGTTTCCTAAACCCAATCGTTGCTTTCTTCTTTACCTAAACCCAACTGTCCTGTTCTTCTTTTCCTAAACCCAGCTGTCCTGTTCTTCTTTTCCTAAACCCAACTGTCCCGTTCTTCTTTACCTAAACCCAACCGTCCCATTCTTCTTTTCCTAAACCCAACCGTCCCGTTCTTCTTTACCTAAACCCAACCGTCCCGTTCTTCTTTTCCTAAACCCAACTGTCCTGTTCTTCTTTTCCTAAACCCAACTGTCCCGTTCTTCTTTACCTAAACCCAACCGTCCCGTTCTTCTTTTCCTAAACCCAACCGTCCCGTTCTTCTTTACCTAAACCCAACCGTCCCGTTCTTTTTTTCCTAAACCCAACTGTCCTGTTCTTCTTTTCCTAAACCCAACCGTCCCGTTCTTCTTTTCCTAAACCCAACCGTCCCGTTCTTCTTTTCCTAAACCCAACCGTCCCGTTCTTCTTTTCCTAAACCCAACCGTCCCGTTCTTCTTTTCCTAAACCCAACTGTCCTGTTCTTCTTTTCCTAAACCCAACTGTCCTGTTCTTCTTTTCCTAAACCCAACTGTCCTGTTCTTCTTTTCCTAAACCCAACCATCCCGTTCTTCTTTTCCTAAACCCAACTGTCCTGTTCTTCTTTTCCTAAACCCAACTGTCCTGTTCTTCTTTTCCTAAACCCAACTGTCCTGTTCTTCTTTACCTAAACCCAACCGTCCCATTCTTCTTTTCCTAAACCCATCCGTCCCGTTCTTGTCCCGCGTGTCATAGAAACGTAAGCCCAACCATGACCTTTTCCTTAACGCGGTCTTCACCACTTCTGACCCGTACAGGTGCATCTGTTTAACCATAAAATGACCTAAAACTTTATCGCAATTCATTATTTATTCGGCAAATAACGTTTCCATCAGCGTTTATCACATAAGCCGTATATTGATTGAGAGAAAATCCGATGAGACCGAACGTATAAACTTTGAGTCGATATTCATGAAATTCAATCAAATTTTACTGTTTCCATAAGCCAATTTTCATTCGATATTACTTAATTCGCATAAAAATGTGTGGATGAAATTGGAAACATAGCTAGTGTTTACCATACTGTATACTGTAGTAGGGCTGCAACTAACGATTATTTTCATTGTTGATTAATCTGTCGATTATTTTCTCCATAGTTGTGTGGTCTCTAAAATGTCAGAAAATGGTGAAAATGCCGACCAGTGTTTCCCAAAAAGCCCAAGATGACGTCCTCAAATGTCTTGTTTTGTCCACAACTCAAAGATATTCAGTTTACTGTCACAGAGGAGAGAAGAAACTAGAAAATATTCAGAGAATTTTCAGAGAGAAACAGATTAATCGATTATTAAACTAGTTGCCGATTCATTTAATAGTTGACAACTAATCAATTAATATTTGCAGCTCTACACTGTAGCACTGCATGCAGCAACATATTGTCTGTGATTAAATAAATCTTCAATCTAATTTGGCATTTGTCTAACAGAACCGTATGTTCTATAAATAAGCATATTTTTAATATCCTTAACCCTGCAGGGCTACACGACAGTATAGGCCCTCCTCTGCAGGGCAGTATATGACTCCATGTGTATCTAATCTAACAACAGATTAATACAATTTAAGTTTGATAAGCCAAATAATAGCGTTGGTTGTAAAAACCAGAAACCAGAATCTTTTTCTTCCTACCAGATATTTCCAGGTTCCACATGCACCTGCCGAGCATCAAACGGCGCGAAAAGATCACTTCTTCTTCCTCTTTTTCCTTCTTTTACCTTCTTCCATTCTCGGGACAAGCTGCCGAAGCTGTAAACAGGTTCCACGCCGTGTGTGAGCAGTGATTAGCCCGCAGTAAAAGTGCTGGTCGTCGCCCCCCCTGGACGTGCACGCTCCGCAGCGGAGCTTGGTCTACATGGCTGCCGAGCCGAGACAAGCAGATGTGGGAGTGCCGACAACAGCTGCGCACTGACGGGAGACCGGTGCAGGGAAAACAGGCTCAAGTGGAGCCGAAAGCTGCGCAGGACAAAGAGAAAATGAAGTAGGTATTAAAAGAGAACAGAGGCGCCTTTGACTAAGCTGGAGCAGCACACAGCTGAATTAATCAGCGGGCTCGGTCTCCAGCTGCCGCTACAGGTTTTACGGTCCTTTGTATGCGCGCCCTTCATCCACCATCTGTGTTTCCCGGGCAACCGAGGACTGCCTGCAGGCACCAGCAGCTACACAGCAACCAGCTCAGAGCAAAAGGCAGTAAGCTATTCTGCTTTCAGTTGACTTAAAGCTTAAAAGGGACAAGAAAGAATATCAGTATCATGTTATTACGTGAACAGTTTTAGACGTTTTTCACGTCAAGTGAAAAGTTATTTTTAACGTTATCACAACACACAAACTTAACAAGTTATAACCAGAAAATGTTCACGTTATTAGGCTACAATAACAACAATGTAGCCTACTATTTATCAGTATCACCATGTAAGGTGAAATGTTTCACGTTAGGCTATAACAATACATTTTGACATTATTGCGTGGAACTTTACGTCTTAAAATTGTAAAAAAAAAAAAAAAAAAAAAGGCTGATATATAATACGAAGATCTTTTTGGTTTTAGTTTTTCATTATAATAAGTACAAAAAAACTAAAATAAATGTCTGGCATGTCTACCTTTGAAACCTCCATCCAGAAGGAGGCGACAGTCAGCGACAGCGTGTGCGTTCACACTACACCAGGGTGGCGAAGGAATGTCCCGCCCCACTCTGCCTCTGATTGGTGTATTACACTAACCCTAACCAATCACACTCCTCATGCCTGAACCTAACCAATCCAACCACGAAGGCAACGAGTATTAGCCAATCAGAGGCGGAGTAGGGCGGGACATTCCTTCCCCATCCAAGGAAACGAAAATTGGCTTCCTGCGTTGTTTTCATTAGCTTGTCCCGCGGAGGTTTAACTGTGGTACTTACAACATTTCGGTAAGACATCTTTGTTGCAGTGGTACATTTCTCGTCGTGTATGCATCAGTCGGGTCTCGCAGGTCTGTCAGGCCTGTGCCGAGTCACCGACCATCTTTATCTCAGTAATGGCAGAGCGGCTAATGACGCCTCCCAGGTGGCTCGGTGCAAGATAGCGTGCATCGTAAACGTGACCGAGACCAAGAGCCGCCGCCCTCTTCATCCCGGGGTAGAGTACATCCACATCCCGCTCGCTGACTCCCCGGTGTCTCCCCTCAGCGAGCACTTTGACGAAGTTGCGGATAAAATCCAGCAGACTGCAGACCGCGGTGGCCGCACTTTGGTGCACTGCAACGCGGGAGTGAGCCGCTCCGCCTCGCTGTGCATGGCCTACCTGATGAAACACCGCGGCGTATCTCTCCTGGAAGCCCACAGGTGGGTGAGGACTTCTCGGCCCGTGGTGAGGCCGAACAACGGCTTCTGGAAACAGCTCATCCGGTACGAGATGGAGCTCCGTGGGTGCACCTCTGTCCGAATGGTGTCCTCCTCCATGGGAGAGCTGCCAGACATTTATGAACACGAAACCAGAAATATGATGCCACTGTGAAGAAGCCACTGCACTGCAGCGTGAAGCTGTTTATGACCATTAATATGCTGTTTTGTGTGTCACATGTACAGGGAAAGAGTGCTGTTTCAGGGGTCAACGTTAAGTTTTTTTTTTTTTTTTTTTTGTTTTTTTTTTTAAACTTGTCTGGTCGGGCAAGTGAAAAAAAAATTCTACTTGCCCAAAGAGAATTTTTACCAGACCCTATACAAATGGTCTTTTTCGAAGAAGATACAAAAAAAACATAGAAAAGAACGTTTGAAAAATGTCAATATAGTAAACAAAAACAAACCTGGGAAGAAAAAATCTCAACTATTTAAAAAAAACGTTTTTGACATTAAAAGTCAAAAACGTTCAAAGCGTCTTACCAGTCCCTCCAGAAAAACGCGATTATGCGATTGTATAATTCAATGCATAATCAGCCAAAGTCCACATATTTATGCGGGGGGGGGGCACATTTTTTCAAATACGCCGCACTTTCGCCGCATAAATTACCGATTTCCGCGCAAAATATGCAGGGCTTGCATGATTTCATAATCCCCGCATTTTCCTTACAAAAAAGTCACACATATCTTAGCAGAAAGTTGAAAAATGTTGCATTTACTTAACACAAGAGCAGCCATTTTCCCCTGTTCCCATGGGAACGTTACGAAGTGACGTAATTACGCGACGTGAACATCATCGAAAAGCTGCAAACCCCGCGATGAAGCCATGAGGAAACCGCAGTTTTTGCAAGTTCCCGCAATTTCATCTCATAAAATTGCATAAATATCCCGCATATTCCATCGCATTTTTTAAGAAAACGTGCCGCATAATCAAGGATTTTTGCCCCGCAACAATCACAAAAAAACTCCGCATTTTTCTGGAAGGAATGTGTCTTATGCATCAAAGGTATAAAAAGAAAAAAATAAGTTTAACAAAACGTCAAAAGTGTCAAGCACCAACTCAATTTTTGATGGCACATTCAAATCATTCAACAAGCATTCTCCGATGTGACTAATGTGATGTGATAACTTAATTTATGATACGATGATGTGATATGATAATATGATATATTTACTTGCCCCGGGCCATCGGGAAACCTGTTGAACTCTGTGTATAGTCATGTAGAGAAATATAAAGGTGTAAATTCTTTTATATTTTACGCTGCGTAATGTGCTTACTAAAAAGTTAATACATTTCGAAAATAAATATTCTACTCCGTACTCCACTACATTTGTCTGACAGCTACTAGTTTAAGATAGTTTAGCCTACATTAAAAACACAATACAAAACACATACGCTTATGAAATACAATGCCGATTAGTCGACTAATCTGTCGTTTGGGTCTTAGTTGATTTTTTTTATTTTTTTTATGTTTTTGTTTCATACTGAATTACTTATTTCCAAGTAACTTAAAAGCACATCTCTGGTAAAACACAAGATTTACAGAAGTGGAGCTTTTGCATGATTCTTTGTGGAGAAACTCAGTTTCACTGATCTCTCAATTGAATCAACAAATCGATCAGTTGACAAAAAAAAAAAAAAAAAAAAATTGCGTTACCCCTATTTTTCACCGTATGCGCCTGCGCTACGTTCCGCGGCCCCCCTGCGAGGAATCGCGACCGTTCAAGTCAACGCTTGATATTCCACACAGAAGCGTGCGTGAAGTGGCTCGCCGCTCCGCTAAAGATACACGCCAGATAGGGCTGGTCGATACGGAGAAAATCAAATATCACAATATTTTTGACCCAATACCTCGATATCGATATAGCGACGATATTGTGGGGTTGACATTTGGTGCTTTCACAAAAATATTTTTACAATAAGATTTTTGATATGTAATCATCAGTAATGTGAATTTAATGACGACGTGGGTAAAGGCAAATAATAGAACAGCTAGAACAGTCTGGTATGTTCACAAAATGACAATTTTACTGTAATGCAACTAGAGCTGGGCAATATATTGATATGTTGATATCGTGATATGAGACTAGATATCGTCTTAGATTTTGGATATCGTAATATGACATAAGTGTTGTCTTTTCCTGGTTTTAAAGGCTGCGTTACAGTAAAGTGATGTCATTTTCTGAACTTAGCAGCTGTTGTATTATTTGTCATTACCCACTTAGTCATTATATCCACAATACTGATGATTATTTATCAAAAATCTCATTGTGTTTGTGAAAGCACCAATAGTCAACACTACAATTTCGTTGTGTTATCTATATCGAGGTATTTGGTCAAAAATACCGTGATATTTGATTTTCTCCATATCGCCCAGCCCTAAATGCAACCTTTTAAAATCAGGAAAGACGACACTAAATCCAAAATTTAAGATGATATCTAGTCTCATATCACGGTAGATATAATATTGATATATTGCCCAGCCCTAGCGCCAGGTTTATTTTCACGCGAGCTGCGTGGTGTTCGGACAGCCGGGCAGGACAGCGAGAGCATCCAGTCAGTTTACCCAGAAAAGAGAAGGCATGGAGTTTAACTGTAGGAGTGCTTGGAGTTGAAGGTAGATACTAGCTCAGTAAACACAACATTGTTTTGTAAAGTACTTGTAGAGACGATAAAATCTGCGAGTCGGGCAGCAAGACGCTCCGCTTCTGAGACGCTCCCGGTGTGGTATGGCGCGTGGCGGATGACGCAACAAAACCTGAACGCAGCACAGATGCGTACCCAGTGGAAAATGGGGGTTAATCGAGTAAGAATTTCTTAAGTCGAGGACAGCCCCAATCCTTGTGGCCCCTTGTCACATTTCTGTAAGTTGTTAGCCAAAAGAGTGATATCCACTAAGACTTCTCAAGATGGTTTCAAAAAGGTAAAGCTATTCAATATTTCACAAAAAGCACAGAGTAGAAAAAAAACCCTGTTTTCGGAAAGGCCCTCAAAACCTACCTCATGTTTTTATTTATCTCGCAATTTTACTCTTATTGTCTTTATTCAAATGTTTACTGCTTGTTTTTATTTGTATCCTATGTATAGCGTCTTCGACAAGCGCTATATGAATCTAATGTTTTATTATTATTAAAAACAAATTTGAGTTTATTCTTCTTTCCTGCATTAATCATCTCACAACCTGTTCGATTTATCTTGTGACCCTTTGGAGGGGCCTGAGCCCCAGGTTGGGAACCACTGGAATATATTCACTAAAGTAGATGAACTAGCTCCAACTTAACAGTAAATGTTATTTAAGAGTTGTAGCGGATAGTGTTAACCAGGGCTTTAAATTAACTCTTTCAAATGTTTTCCGCC
The DNA here is from genome assembly GCF_008315115.2 of Sander lucioperca. Lineage (NCBI taxonomy): Eukaryota > Metazoa > Chordata > Actinopteri > Perciformes > Percidae > Sander > Sander lucioperca. The sequence continues at coordinate 1,282,396 of NC_050174.1, read as the reverse complement.
AAAGTTAACTTTTACCCGCATTTGGTGGGTAACCAGTGGTGTAGTCTAATGTATTGTAGTGGGTTGACTGTACTGTATATAAATATATTAGCATATATATATATATATGCCAGAATCTGCCTTTGGGGGGGGGGGCATATCATATTGGGGGGGTCTGGGTGTCCTCCCCCAGGGTTATTTTGAGCGTCAACGACTTCATTTCCTGCATTCGGAATTTTTATGCACCAATTTACGGTGGAAATCCCTTTATTTAGCCTATGTGAAGAAGAAAAACACAGATGACAATTCAAAATATATCAAAAATATAATAGAAAGTATGTTGTTGAATGACAGTTACATTTCAAAGTACCAGTTTTCTGCTGAAATTTGCTTTCAGCTAACAATAAATCTCTGACCAGTTGATATCGCGATGAAGATAATTTAGATATATCGCCCTAACTCGCTTATAATACTGACTTATTGTTTTCACGGTCACCTGAAACTTTTTTTCTGCAAATCTTTGCATGTGTTTTTTCATCTTTGTGTGTGTGCGTCACCGCCATGTGTGGTTACATTTTTCATGAGGTAGCCTACGCGTCAGGCTACGGCGTAGGGTCCCGCGTAGGTTCGCGTCTCCACCAGTGGTGTAGTCTACGTGATACGCAGGTATACGCCATATACCCACCAGGAAAGGTCAAGGATGTCCGTATTCCCACTTACAAAAGCCTGAGGATACGTAATGATGATTGTTTTGTGACAGAACTTTTACACTTTATAAATCCACCCGTATGTGTTGCAAGTCACTTAAACAACAACACAGTTGCTTGGCGGTCATTCTCTGTGCAAATTTGAAATTAACTAATGTGGATCACTATGACTATATGAGATATAAAACGAAAGCGAGCTCAAACTACACTATCAGTGTTTTGGTAAGCCTGCCCCTGAAGCTACTCTAGATTCACCCCTGTTCGCGATTTCATTTTTAAATGACTTCGATTTTTTTTTTTAATCCTTCAATTAATTTATTGAAAGCATTTGACATTGACATGTTTTAATTATGTAAAGACATGTTGAAGGAGTTCAGATAGAGCCTGTATCAGGACCATATTTCAATGCGTTATATGTCACTATTTTTGGTAGCCTACTGTACTTAAATGGCCAGTATGTACTATATTGTCTTTATTCATTGAAGCCTCTATGTTTAGAGGCTTGGGGTGATGCGCAATGTGCTATAGGTGCTAAAAATCTATGTTTGGTACTGCCAATTTGTTTTGTCATGGTTCATGTGTGCAATAAACATTACACTTGGTGAGAATCGTGATATCAATTCTAAGGTAAAAAAATCGTGATTCATATTTTTCCCCGAATCATGCAGGCCTACCTGTACGTTACAGAAACTTCGGGAAATGAACCAGATGAGGCTGATGGCGTACGCACAGGGCTTAATTTGAGCCGGAACACGCCGGAACATGTTCCGGCACCTCCGACGTTGGATCCGGAACCTTTTTTATTGGATCCGGCACCTCCTGTGTCACTATGAAAAATTAGTCGCCTAAATGAAAAAAATAAACTACTGTTTGTGTAGTGTTCAATGTTGTTATCTGTCTTGTTAGTCTTGATTCCCCGTTGGAGTTCCACAAAAGTCTTGTGTTTGCATTTTCAATGCGTTTTGAGGTGAATTTTCAGGGTAAGACAGAGGGGGGAGAGGGACGGAGGGAGGGGAGACAGAGGGGGGAGAGGGACGGAGGGAGGGAGGGGATCGGCACTTCAACAGCGCGGCGCTGCACTTCAAGTGACACAAGCGCTTGTGCTGGTTGAGGATAAAAATGTCAAAAAAACAACAAAGTTTGCTTAACTTTGTCAAATCCGCTGGCCAGTCGGATCCCAAACAAGCAAAAATCGTTTCTGCCGATCAAGAATGTGGAGACCACGGTGGGTTTTATGTTTTAATTGTCCGATGGATAGTTGCTGCTTTTGAAAACAATCGTTGCTGTGTATTTTTAATTTTTTTTTACATTTCGCACGGATACAGTGCACGTTCTGAAATAGAAATAAACATTGCTCTGATGTACACACAGCGTTGTTTAGGCTTGTTTAGTTAGAGTCAGAGAAGCTACGTAGGCAGGTGTAATTTTTGTTTTGGTTCCGTTACCTCCAAGCCCCGTTTTGAGTCGCCGGATCCACCCCCCCTCTGCGCTCCGGGACCTCCCACTTTACAAATTAAGCACTGCGTACGCGGTAGCGTTACAAAATACGCATGGGGTGTCGCTCTGGGACGCATTGTTCTGGGATGGGCGAGTATGAAGCTGGGAGGGAAAAATCTAAGTATACTCACTACCAAAAACTAGACTACACCGCTGTGTACATCTAACTTCCTTCTAAACTACTGTAACTGCAACATGGCATCATGACTTTGCGTAAACATACACGCCACTTTCCTAAAGCCAAATGGCGTGTTATCTGTACACATTTTGAGCTATCCGCGTGTATGTCTACGCTGTATACAGCGGATCTTTCTCGTTACTTTGCAGATAGTGATTTGTATGTACAGTGAGTACACCCCTCACATTTTAGTAAATATTTCATTATATCTTTTAATGGGACAACACTGAAGAAATTACACTTTGCTACAAGGTAAAGTATTAAGTGTACAACTTGTATAACTCAACACACAGCCATTAATGTCTAAATCGCTGGCAACAAAAGTTAGTACACCCCTATGTTAAATTCCCATAGAGGCAGGCAGATTTCTATTTTTAAAGGCCAGTTATTTCATGGATCCAGGATACTATGCATCCTGATGAAGTTCCCTTGGCCTTTGGAATTAAAATAGCCCCACATCATCACATACCCTTCACCATACCCCACATCATCACATACCCTTCACCATACCCCACATCATCACATACCCTTCACCATACCCCCACATCATCACATACCCTTCACCATACCCCACATCATCACATACCCTTCACCATACCCCCACATCATCACATACCCTTCACCATACCCCACATCATCACATACCCTTCACCATACCCCCACATCATCACATACCCTTCACCATACACCCACATCATCACATACCCTTCACCATACACCCACATCATCACATACCCTTCACCATACCTAGAGATTGGCATGGTTTTATTTCAGTTAGCCTAATATCTGGTTTGATTTGCGTTGAGAGATGATTTTATGGAAAGTACCCCATGTACGTTGTGTACATTCCTTAGCTGTACACTTAATACTTTTTAATTAATACTACTATTGTAGCAAAGTGTAATTTCTTCAGTGTTGTCCCTCTTTTCAATGCTTTTTTTTATTCATGGTCAATAAACCTAATTTAAATGACACTATACCTAATTTTTGAGTTTGAAAAAAAAGCAGAAATTATGAATTATTTTGAATAATAGTTTAGATCAGAGGATGCTGAGTAAATCACAGACTGGTTTATGTCAAAGTTTAGTCAAAATACTGTTTTAAAACCATTTAAGTTTTCAAATGCTATGAAATTGAATAAAAACACCCAAAATGATCCCAATGAAGGTAATCATTCATTTTACCTGCAAAGCATGGTGCATCCAAGTTATTTTGGGGCAACTTCGTTGTAAGAAACCCATATTTCTGATATTAAAATACTTTGAAAATGGGTCAAATTTGACCCAAAAACAATACAAGGGTTAAAATGAATAGGAATTGACCGGAAACTGTTTTGATAGATACTTTATTGTCCCATGTCCCCATGGGGGAATTTGGCTTAAACCATCATCACACATGGGCACACAACACCAGCAAAATATACAAGTATTACAAAAATACACACCCTGAGGCATTAACCAGTTTGTGGTTTTGTACTGCAGTACAGCCTCTAACATTTGCTTATCTTAGGCTCCTGTTTAAAATTCTGACCGATACAGAAACAAAGGAGTTCTTAAAGCTGAGCTGTGTATCGTCCGCCTGATGGTAACAGTATCAAAACATGTATGTCCATGACAAAAGTTATGTGTAATAAAGTGGAATGATAGTGGGAATGAATATTGAACACATGAAGGATAAGGGGTGTAAAAAGGCATGGGAAGCCAATAAACCAGCTGAAATCTGTCAGTATTTAGGAAGCAATCCTGCCCCCTATTAGTGCAAATTAATATCAGCTGGATTAGTCCTAATTAATGGCCTATAAAAAGGTGTCTCGTTACCAAGGTGTCACTCAAGAAGCATTTCATGACGGGTAAAAGCAAAGAGCTGTCCCAAGACCTTCACAAGCTTATTGTAGAAAAACATACGGATGGCATTGGTTACAGACGAATATCTAAACTTCTGAAAGTTCCAGGGAGCAATGTTGGGGCCATTATCCAGAAGTGGAAAGAACATCATTTCACCATTAACCGGCTACGACCAGGTGCTTCTGGCAAGATTTCTGACAGAGGAGTCCATAGAATACTTAGAAGAGTTGTCGAAGAACCAAGGACCACTCGTAGAGATCTTCAGAAAGACCTGGAAGAAGCAGGTACAGTTGTTTCAAAGAAAATAGTAATGCACTCTGAGGAGGTGAAACAGAGGCTGGCTTCTGGAGGACTTATTTTATTTCTTTGTTCCAACTTCCAACTGGCCGATAGCCTCCGTTTGTCATGAATAAATTATGTTAAAAAATGTATAAATTACTCACTGCGGCGCAGTCTCTTTTTTTCTTTCTCTCCCTTTTCTGCCGAGTGGTGCGTGTGCCCGCTTGCGGTGTGAAGAGCTATTTTCCGACATGCACTCTAATCACTGCTGATAGACGGCCTTTTGTACAGTCGGGCTGTAAATGGGTTCGGGCTTTTAAAAATCTGTCAATCAAAATGTACTGGTCGGGCTCGGGCCGAATTCTGTCGGGCTCGGGCCTTGTCGGGCTGAACTTTTAAGGCCCGATTACAGCTCTAACGCACACCACGCAACACACCACTGCTCAGGAAAAGGCATGTGGAAGCTCGCTTAAAGGTTGCTGCACAACATCTGGACGAGCCAATGACATACTGGGAGAATATAATCTGGTCAGATGAGACCAAAATTGAACTCTTTGGCTGTCATAGCATACACCACGTTTGGAGGAGAAATGGCACTGCACATCACCCTAAAAACACCATACCATAACACCATAACAGTGAAGTTTGGAGGTGGGAGCATCATGGTGTGGGGCTGTTTTTCAGCATCTGGCACTGGCAGACTTCATATAATTGAAGGAAGGATGAATGGAGAAATGCACCGTGACATTCTTGATAAGCCCGGTTACACGCTGGATGCGTGGCGTGAGCGCGTCAGCTGCGTGGCGTGTCCGTTTTTATTTCAGCTCCCATGGTAACAGGTTAGAGCTTCCACATTGCCTGCGTGACGTGCGGCTCGAGCCGCGCCGAAAACGCGTGCGTGCTAGAAATAGGACCGACGCCTATTTTTCACGCGACACGCAAGCGTGTTGGAAGCGTTTCCAGGCAAAATAGAATAGGAAAAGATGTTTATATGTCACGAATACATATCAATAAATGACATGTTGATGTTTGAAAGTCTCTAGGTTTTGATATGAATGTAATTTTAAAAAATAAATCGATTTTCTAATATTGCACGTGTCAATACAGAACCAAATATTCTGTAGCCTATTTTGCTGTCAATACTGCTGACGTTGTCTTTGCTGTAATCAAATCAGTATATATGTATGTTTAACATGGTATTTCATTTCATCAATGGGAAACATACATGTGCACAGACGAGGCCAGCAGCAGCAGCGCTGCATCAGACACGTTTCTGGTGTGTAAAGACACACAGCTGACACGCAACAGACACGCCATGTTCACGCCACGTAGCCAGGGTGTAACCGGCCTGAGAATCTGCTGCCATCCACCAGGATGCTGAAGATGAAACGAGGGTGGACATTTCAGCAAGACAATGATCCCAAACGCACCGCCAAGGAAACTCTCAATTGGTTTCAGAGAAAGAAAATTTGAATGGTCCAGTCAATCACCCGAGTTGAATCCAATTGAAAAACCTCTGGAAAGAAGTGAAGATCAGAGTTCGTAGCAGATGCCCCCGGAACCTTCAAGATTTGAAGACAGTTTGTGTGGAAGAATGGGCAAAAATCACAGCTGAGCAATGTGTGCGACTAGTTTCTTCATACAGGAGGCGTCTTGAAGCTGTCATTACCAACAAAGGCTTTTCTACTAAGTATTAAATACATCTCAGCAAGTGTGTTCAATACTTTTTCCCTGTGTCATTTCACTTTATTACACACAACCTAATTTATGGACTTATTTGTTTTGATATTTTTGTATGTGTGGATTACTTGGGTTGGTGAAAATGTCATGCCGATAGCCCCATCAGAAATATCTTTACTTAGAAAAATGTTGACGCGTTCAATACTTATTTTCACGCTGTAGCTGATTACACTATCCAAAAAAAAAAAACCCAACCGTATAAAAAAATCAACCATTTGTCATTTATCAAACAAATATGCAAAACATTTGCCCAGAATCGTGCCAGACACAAAAGCTAGTGTATAAAAATAGCCAAAAGGCACTTTTCTTATGTCAATGTTCTTATACTGTAATAAAAACTGATGTCCGTCACCTAGAAATGTAAAACCTAAAACCTAGGGCACGTTCGATCTCAAATCGGTGCGCAACTTGTTGCTGCAGTACCTGGTTGAACGACATGTTTCCTCGGAACGGTGTGAAACGTGCGCAACGGGCGCCGAGTTCTGTTTTCTCTGGTTTGAAGGGCGTGTCTCTGGTTTATTGGCTGTGTCCCAGGTGATGGCCAATCAGCAGAGACGTGCCTGTAAACTCATGGTAATAAAAAGGGAGAGCACACACAGCAGGGTGCAATCAAATACTACTCAAGGTACATGGATTTAAAGTCCTTGTTAAACTAAAAGTGATTCTGAGATACTTTGTAAATGAACATTCGGCAAAACAACCATCAAGTTCCCATCATTACTTTAACAGCCACTACTGTCCACTCACTGTGAAACTCTCCCTCGATTTGGGAGACTACAAATGTTTCAAAGAAATACTGTTAATAACAGAAGTAATAGTTATACAAAGAGAAACTTAACATTAAGATATTTACATCTCATCTTCGTTCAAAATGTTTAACATTCAGTAACAGAGATGTCACTACACTTTATAGTTATGGACTGCCGGGGGGGCTTCCTTCCTCCCTGTGACACACTGAGCTGCTCTCTCCTCTCTCTTTCCATTCGTGTGCATCCTTGTCCCAGAAATGCTTGTTACTAACCTGGGGAGTCCTTATGTTTTTTTTTCGCCCAGCGAAATTAGGATGGCACCAAGATCTTGGTTGCAGCTGTCGCCGTGGTCCTGCTGCACTCCCTGCTACACCCTGCTACGCTCTGCGGTGCTCTGCGGTGCTCTGCGCTATCCTGCTGCGTCCTGCTGAACCCTGCTACGTCCAGCTATGCTCTGCTGTGCCACGCTACATCCTGTAACGCCCTGCAGTGCCCTGCTATGACATGAACTACTACGACTACCATTTGTAGTCACTGTTCCATTATCTTTATCAGAATCAGAATCAGAATCAGAAAGGGCTTTATTGCCAAGTACGTTGCACATACGAGGAATTTGTCACGGTGTTGTTGGAGCATGTCACACATACAAATATAAGAAGGATAAAAAGAACATAAACAATATAAGTATAAACATATACGCACAGTATGTATTAATAACGATAAAATAAATTTAAATAAATAGTAAAATAAGTTAAACAGTAGTAAAAAGGAACGCTACAGCAGAGTAGGTACAGTGGCATGAGGAGCCAGAGGTGGGGTGTGGAGAGAGTCAGGGGGGGTTCCGGGCCTTGTTTAGAAGGCTAGTGGCGGAGGGGAAAAAACTGTTTATGTGGCGTGAGGTTTTGGTCCTGATGGACCTCATCCTCCTGCCAGAGGGGAGTGGCTCAAAGAGCTTGTGTCCGGGGTGGGAGGGGTCAGCCACAATCTTTCCAGCACGCTTCAGAGTCCTGGTGGCGTATAGGTCCTGGAGCGGCGGCAGATTGCAGCCAATCACCTTCTCAGCTGACCGAATGACACGCTGCAGCCTGCCCTTGTCCTTGGCAGTGGCAGCAGCGTACCAGGTGGTGATGGAGGATGTGAGGATGGACTCAATGATGGCTGTGTAGAAGTGCACCATCATTGTCTTTGGCAGGTTGAATTTCTTCAGCTGCCGCAGGAAGTACATCCTCTGTTGTGCTTTCTTGACGAGGGAGCTGATGTTCAGCTCCCACTTGAGATCCTGGGAGATGGTAGTTCCCAGGAAGCGGAAAGACTCCACAGTGTCGATTGTGGAGCCACAGAGGGTGATGGGGGCAGGTGGGGCTGGGTTCTTTCTGAAGTCCACAACCATCTCCACTGTCTTTAGAGCGTTGAGCTCTAGGTTGTTTTGCCTGCACCAGGTCACCAGGTGGTCAGCCTCCCACCTGTAGGCGGACTCGTCTCCATCAGAGATGAGTCCGATGAGGGAGGTGTCGTCCGCAAACTTCAGAAGCTTGACGGACTGGTGACCGGAGGTGCAGCTGTTGGTGTACAGGGAGAAGAGCAGAGGAGAAAGAACGCAGCCCTGGGGCGATCCGGTGCTGATGGTCTGTGAGTCGGAGACGTGTTTCCCCAGCTTCACATGCTGCTTCCTGTCAGACAGGAAGTCAGTGATCCACCTACAGGTGGAGTCAGGCACGCCAAGCTGGGAGAGCTTCTCCTGAAGCAGAGCCGGGATGATGGTATTGAAGGCAGAGCTGAAGTCCACAAACAGGATCCTGGCGTAGGTTCCTGCGGAGTCCAGGTGCCGGAGGATGTAGTGGAGGGCCAAATTGACTGCATCGTCTACAGACCTATTGGCTCTGTAGGCAAACTGTAGGGGGTCCAGGAGGGGGTCGGTGATGGCTTTGAGGTGTGAAAGCACAAGGCGCTCAAAGGACTTCATAACCACAGAGGTCAGGGCGACGGGCTGAAGTCATTAAGTCCTGTGGTCCTTGGCTTCTTGGGGACAGGGACGATGGTTGAGGACTTGAAGCAGGCTGGCACGTGACATGTCTCCAGTGAGGTGTTAAAAATGTCTGTGAACATATTATTGCCACTGATCATCACACCCCCAACCGGCACCATCAGACAGGTTTCTTCCTAAAAGGGAGTTTTTCCTCGCCACTGTCGCACTAAATGCTTGCTCTTGGGGGAATTACTAGAATGGTTGGGTCTTTGTAAACTATAGAGTGTGGTCTAGACCTACTCTATCTGTAAAGTGTCTCGAGATAACTCTTGTTATGATTTGATACTATAAATAAAATTGAATTGAACCACTGCAAAAGTATTTCATTCAGTTAAACACGTCTCTACGAGAGTTTCAGCTCGATGGTTTCTCCTGTCTACGCTGATCCTCAGGTAACCTATCCCACAATTGCTGCAAAAATGTTGCTCCTCACTTCTGAGAGTTCTGGTCAGTTTTGACTATGAACCACTAGAACTTTATTGTCAAAAACAGTGATCGATTTTATCCTCTGTGGATTCTCATATGCCTCAATAAGTCTGAACCGTCACAGAATCCTTTCCTGTAGGTCTTGCAAACGTACGGCTTCTCACCTGTGTGGGCTCTTCTTATGTGGACCGACAAGTTATTATTTTGCCCAAACTCTTTTCCACATGTTTTGCAAACATACGGCTTCTCACCGGTGTGAGTTCTCATATGCTTTAATAAGTCTGACGCGACACAGAATCTTTTCCTGCAGGTCTTGCAAACGTACGGCTTCTCACCTGTGTGGGCTCTTCTCATGTGAGCCGACAAGTTACTATTGTATCCAAACTCTTTTCCACGTTTTGCAAGAATAGAGCTTCTCACCGGTGTGAGTTCTCACATGCTTTAATAAGTCTGAAGCGTCACAGAATCTTTTCCTGCAGGTCTTGCAGACGTACGGCTTCTCACCTGTGTGGGCTCTTCTCACGTGGACCAACAACTCACTATTTTTTTGGAAATCCTTCCCACACGTTTTACAAGAATAAGGCTTCTCACCTGTGTGGACTCTCAGGTGTCTCTGCAATGCTGATTTATACTTTAAGTCTTTCCCACATGTGTCACATATGGATGACTTTTTACCTGTTTGAGTATTACGGTGAATCTCTAATATGTTAGTGTTGTCTACGTTGTTGCTGTGACTTCTGCTCTTGCGTCGTCTCTTCTTTCGTTCTGGCTCTGCATTTCTAGTTGATCCGGAGTCTCCATGCTTGCCTCCTTTCTGATCTTGGCTCTCAGCTTCAGGAGAGTTGTGAGAGAGGAGCTGGTGGTCACCGTTTGCTTCTGATACCACAGAGGTTATAACTGGCGTGTTGAGCTCCTGGTCAGAAAGAACCTCCTCCTCCTTACAGACATGTTGCTGTGGGAGCTCTGGAGGGACAGACAACAAAAGAAATAGGATACTACTGTTACTGGAGAAAAGACCAGAACACTTGTTCTCTTTTTCCTGAGACCATAGACTGCAAAAAATAACGGACGGCGCTTCCAGGTCTGAAAAGTGAAGCCAATGCTGAAGCTCCTTAAAGCTGCATTCTCTCTAATTTTCAGCAGGCACCAAAAAGAAGTCTGTTTCTATAGAAGTCTATGAGAAAATGAGCCTACTTCTCACTTCATTTATTACTCAGTAAACATTATCATAATGACTTGGTCTCAATCGCTAGTTTGGTCCCATTTATTTTATGTAAAATAAAAGCATTAAGCAGGGGATGTTTCAGGACCTGTCAAACAGGACAGAGGCTTTAATTATTGTAAAATCTAAAATTTAAATCTGATGTGTTCAACAGATTTGTCCCACACAGTACAGGGATAAACTGAATAGTCCAGGTGATATGTTCACTTTTTCATAAAAGCATTTGATTTGGTACACTTGTACAGTTTGGGGCCCTGAACATTTTCAGAAATGGAGCCATCGCCTTAACCTCCAACCGCTCCAGTGGAGCTGCTCAGTGGCCAGCAGATCAGACTGGGATTGTGCTGGGCAGCTTCCAGGTATGAATGTGGAACTGTGTGAATGTGACAGGTCTACATTGCAAATTTTTTTTTTATCGCAAAAGTGCTTTGTGGCGGCCATTTATCTTTCCGCTGTAACCAAATTATGTATTTTGCATCATATCTCCTGAACCAAACATGAAAACACACAATAGATGCTGTTACCCCGATGTTTTTACAGTCAACGATTAGTTGGACCTTAGACCTATAACTGAATAGATAAATATAAGGACCAGTTGTTGATGTGTTATAACTTGGGGCCCTCCAGTTTGGGAGCCACTGTCGTCAGGGTTAATGAACAAAAGGATTACGTGTTTAAAACTCTTCACCACCGGTTCCCAACCTTTTTGGTCTGAGGCCCCCCCACAGTCCTGTCAGATGAGCTCACGTACCCCTTCATCAGTTCCCAAAGTATGCACTGAGGATGCTGTTGACAATAAAGTGCTATCTATCTCTCTGTTCCAATTGTGTAATTATTCATTATATAAAAGTGGATATTGTTATTTTGTCATACTTGTTGAATTGTAAATGTTTAGGTTGGTTTGGTTAGCAATCCTACTACTATATCTACCTAAAGTGAGGCTGAATGTTCGAACCATTTATCCATTACTTTCAGCTAACCATTTAAGCTGCTTAATGCAGTACTTTCAGGTTACTATTATAACCCTTTCTCCACTTCTTTTAGCTACTCATTAGAACTATTTGGTACTACTTATTACCAGCTATTTATTTCTACTATGTATTCATTATTTTTAGCTAAACGTCTGTGCTCGCTTGCTTACTAGTCTTCATTCACTCCTACATAACTGCAACCTCTATTGTTTACATGTTACAGCTGGAATATTCTGTTAAATCATAATTTAAATTTTTTTATCAAATGAGTTAACCTTCTCTATGATCTTTCCACAAACCCCCCTGGCAACAGCGTAACTAACCCTTGGTTGGGATTCAGTGTTCTACACAATATTATATTATATTTTTAATACATACTGTGTACATATATTTATACTTATAGTGTTTATATTCTAATACTTGATTTTCTTAACCTTATATTTAGAGAATGTGTGACATGCACCTACAACACCAAAACAAATTCCTTGTATGTGTAAAAAAACATTCTTGGCAATAAAGCTTTTTCTGATTCTGACTTTGATTCTGAAACAAAGGCTTGTAGCCAGGAGGGCATTATATTTTCCCGTTCCTCAACATCATTAAATCAGCTCATTGTGAGACAGAACAACCTTTCAAACAGAAGGTAGGAGCTGCAATCACCTTTTGACAAGTGGAAAAGTGCATTTTATGGGTTGTATTGCTCATTTAAAAAGGTATATTATCAACAGTTAAAAGGTTCTGGGTGGGCTATACCCTCCCTCATTAAACCAAGTCAATTCCAAGGTAAGAGGATGGTTATAATCAGGGCTAGAGATGGTCCGATACCGATTCCGATACCTGAACTTGCGTATCGGCCGATCCCAAGTTCTGATCCGATACCAGTGTGTCATATATTTTATTATGTTTTAACAGCTGTATACTACTATCTCTGTATAGATGATATGATGTATAACAGCTGTATACTACTATCTCTGTATGGATGATATGATGTATAACAGCTGTATACTACTATCTCTGTATGGATGATATGATGTATAACAGCTGTATACTACTATCCCTGTATGGATGATATGATGTATAACAGCTGTATACTACTATCTCTGTATGGATGATATGATGTATAACAGCTGTATACTACTATCCCTGTATGGATGATATGATGTATAACAGCTGTATACTACTATCTCTGTATGGATGATATGATGTATAACAGCTGTATACTACTATCTCTGTATGGATGTGATATTACTTCTATCTTTGTTGTCAGCCTGGCTCAGGTTAAACTCTTTGTGAAACATGAACAAACACAAACAATGAACGCCAGAACTTTCTTTTATTCTCCAGTTTGACAGTCAGTTATAACGGAAACAGAACATAAATAAACTACTTTAATGTAGATTTTCTTTAGGGCTTTATTACGTGGTATCGGATCGGTGCATGAACTCCAGTACTTCCCGATACCGATACCAGCATTTTAGGCGGTATCGGAGCCGATACGGATACTGGTATCGGAACATCTCTGCACAGGGCGCTCCTGCAGACAGTAATCATTGTGTTGGCACAACAGGGGCTCCGTAGACATCTGTGGTTATAATAACCATCATTAGGCCGGTTACACACTGGATGCGTCGCGCGAGCGTGGCGTTTCTGTTGCGTCTCAGAAGCGTGGCCGCTGCGTGGATTTTTCTGTGTCCTACACAGCAGAAGCGTGTGTGACGCGGCGCTGCTCCTGCTGCTAGGTACAGAGAGGGCTGATCTCGGGACGTAGCGCCGACACATTCAAACTCTGAAAACTGGGTAAGTGGGCTGTCTGTTTATAACAACTTTGTGTAGCTGGACCGTCACTCAGAACACACACTACGTTGTTACTGTAGCCTATTCTACCCTTTATATATCGGCTTGTTCGACGTATGGGGAGAGAGTTGTTAAACTTAAAATAAATATATAGCCTACTGATTTGATTAAATTAAGGCAACCTCGGCAGTATTGACTGCAAAATATGTTACAGAATATTTCGTTCTGTATGACAGGTGCTATATTTGAAAATCTTTTCTCTGAAATTTTTTATTACATTTATATCTACATTGATGTCAAAACCTAAAGACTTTCAAACATCAAGATGTCATTTATTAATATGCATTCGTGTCTAAATGACATATAAACATATTTTCCTATTGGAAACGCTTCCAACACGCTCGCGTCTCGCGTGAAAAATAGGCGTCGGTTCTATTTCTAGCAGGCACGCGTCTCTGGCGTGGCTCGAGACGCGCATGAGACGCGCATCTCACGCAGGCAGTGTGTAAGCTCTAACATGGGAGCCGAAATAAAAACAGACACGCTACGCGGCTGACATGCTCACGAGACGCATCCAGTGTGTAACCGACCTTACCCAGTTTTCAGACTTTGAATGTGTCAGCGCTATATCCTGAGATCAGCCCTCCCTGTACCTAGCAGCAGCAGCAGCAGCAGCAGCAGCAGCAGCAGCAGCAGCAGCAGCAGCAGCAGCAGCAGCGCCGCGTCACACACGCTTCTGCTGTGTAGGACACAGAAAAATCCACGCAGCGGCCACGCTTCTGAGACGCAACAGAAACGCCACGCTCGCGCGACGCATCCAGTGTGTAACCGGCCTTAAAATAACACCGTGTAAACTCACCTATCCTGTGTAACTTTATTTCTGGTTTCCAAACAATATCCAACAGTCTGCGCTGCCGAGCGATCTCTTCCTCGTACTCGACGATAGTTTTTCCAACAACTCGGAATATGTCTTCAGCAGCAGTCAGTCGCTCGGTGACAAACGCTCTCAAACACTCAACTGAAGACATTGTTGTTTAGTTACAGCTGAAAGATTCCAGCTCATTCAACAGCTTGTCGGTACATGATCCGTTCTGCCTGCACGATCCGTTCTGCACATGCGCAAGATAATACTGTTTTACCGAGGATACGACCTGCACGATCTGTTCCACGCTAGCCTATGGCTAGCCTCCACCGGGAAGCTAACGTTAGTTTAGCTAACAGCTAATTCGGCTAACCGCTAGTGACAGCTAGATTCAGACTAAAATAACGTTAACTCAAACTTAATGGGAAAAGCAGGCTACAGCTAAATTAAGACTTCCCAGTAATAACAATAAAGACAAGTATTGAGTGATTGTATTTTAAATGAGCACAAGTAAAGTAGAACTGACGTAACAGCTGTTATATATGTTAGGTGTTTGTTATATATGTCAACGTTTATTTTCAAGTTTTATTTTGAGGGTCTTTTAAAGTTATTACATGCTGTCTCAGCTAGCAGTTAGCTGAATTAGCTGTTAGCTAAACTAACGTTAGCTTGCTGTGGAGGCTAACGGCAGACCGCTACAATCAGCTAGCGGTTAGCCGAATTAGCTGTTAGCTAAACTAACGTTAGCTTGGCTGTCGACCGGAAGCGTGGAACAGATCGTGCAGTGTCGTAAATCCTCGTACAACCGCGCATGCGCGAACATTTTGCGCATGTGCCGAACGGATCGTGCAGGCAGAACGGATCGTGTACCGACAGGTACACGATCCGTTCTGCCTGCACGATCCGTTCGGCACATGCGCAAGACAATACTGTTTTACGTATCCATACGACCTGCACGATCTGTTCCACGCTAGCCTATGGCTAGCCTCCACCGGGAAGCTAACGTTAGTTTAGCTAACAGCTAATTCGGCTAACCGCTAGCTGACAGCTAGATTCAGTCTAAAATAACGTTAACTCAAATGTAATGGGAAAAGCAGGCTACAGCTAAATTAAGACTTCACAGTAATAACAATAAAGACAAGTATTGAGTGATTGTATTTTAAATGAGCACAAGTAAAGTAGAACTGGCGTAACAGCTGTTATATATGTTAGGTGTTTGTTATATATGTCAACGTTTATTTTCAAGTTTTATTTTGAGGGTCTTTTAAAGTTATTACATGCTGTCTCAGCTAGCAGTTAGCCAAATTAGCTGTTAGCTAAACTAACGTTAGCTTGCCTGTGGAGGCTAACGGCAGTTGAGTTGACGTTATTTTAGACTGAATCTAGCTGTCAGCTAGCGGTTAGCCGAATTAGCTGTTAGCTAAACTAACGTTAGCTTGGCTGTTGACCGGAAGCGTGGAACAGATCGTGCAGTGTCGTAAATCCTCGTACAACCGCGCATGCGCGAACATTTTGCGCATGTGCAGAATGGATCGTGCAGGCAGAACGGATCGTGTACCGACAGTACCGACACAGCTAACGGGCGCTGCTGTCGTTTACTTCCGCTGGGTGTCACGCTGATTCATCTTCTTCTTCTTCTTCTTCTTTGTTTTTTGGCAGATTACTACTTTTGTATTATACCACCACCAACTGTACATGAGTGTGTAATACCATGAACTTCATAGAGTCTAAACTTGAATTAATAAAAAAAAAAAAAAGGCAACCTTATATTCTTTTCATTAAACCAGTATTTTGAAGAAAAATAAATAATGCTTCAAGTCTCTCCCTTGTCATACCCTGTTCTTCAAGTATATCATGTATTGCATTCTTTCCTTCCATTTCCTGCCAGTTTATTCTACTATCATTATATTTCTCGCATACAAAAAGTACATGTTCTACATCTTCTTTGTCTTGGCATTCTATGCATAAACCATTACCATTTCCTACTATGTGTAAACACACTGATTAAGGTCCGACGGTGGAAGTAAGAACTCTTTTCGTTCCGCTTTCAACTGATGGCTTTTTATTCAAACGTGTGTGTTTAACATCAGGAGGATGTACATCCAGTGGTGTAGTCTGCGCATTGAAATATATAAAATGGACCAACAGATCCTGTGTCTCTGGACGGAGACCAGTGAAGGATATTAGAAGATCTTTTCCAGTGATGGCTGAGCGTTACTGAGCAGCCTCCAACTGAGCTTGAAGACGTAGATGTGACGTGAGCAACCTGTCTGAAAGTTGGAAGTCTTCTGGTAGCTGTGCCAAGAGAAATCTCAATCATTCCCAATCTAGCAGAGACGGAGAGCGTAGGTATATGTAAGGAGATAACATAGACACAGGCTAATTATTGATCACTAAAATGATAGTTAACATTAGTAATTAAACTTAAACAGCTAATGTGAGACGAAACTGCCTGAGAGCTTCTCCTGTACTATACGGTAATTCCAGTTGTACAGTTTTTATTCCCAACTTATAGATATTTTAAACTATTTGTTCTTATATTCTATACTATTATTATTTCATGTATATTGTATCCTTTTACTTCATGTATATTCTGTATGTGTGATGTGTGTCTGATATTTTTGCTGCTGCAACACTGAAATTTCCCATTTTTTTGGGATCAATAAAAATCTATCTATCTATCTATCTATCTATCTATCTATCTATCTATTTACCTCTCGCGTGGTTATGACACAATCTATTTTTACAAAAACGTCTGCTACGGAGACATAACGTGAGGTACAAGGTAATGGAGCCTTTTATACATTGCCGTGTTTCTTTAGAAATAAACAATGGACAAATAGAGTCTTTAAACGCTTCAGATGTAAAGTTATTCAAGTTATTCGCTGTCAAAGTGGCACCAAAATGAATGGGAGTCAATGGAATGCTAACGGGAGGTGATGGCTTGTTAGCATCAAAATGGCGCCATAGGAGCTACGCGTTCCAAGGAGAGGCTTACCCCCTTGAGTCTACGTGATACGCAGGTATACACCATATACCCACCAGAAAAGACCTTACAAAAGCCTGAGGATACGTATCAATGATTGTTTTGTGACAGAACTTTTACACTTTATAAATTCACCCGTATGTGTTGCAAGTCACACAACACAGTTACTTGGCGGTCATTCTCTGTGTAATCTAAACTGGGCTTTCTCTGAAGTTTTTGTTCCTTTTTAAGGTTTTTGACGCGTTTTAAAAAATGTTGTTGCTTTTTCCGACATTTTGTTGCTTTTTTCAGAGTTTTTGTCGCCTTTATTGAAATTTCTTTGGCACAATTTTTCGATGTTTTTGTCGCCTTGTTCCCCCCGAAGTTTTTGCCGCTTTCTCCGACATTTGACATTTTTGTCGCTTTTTTAAGGGGTTTTTTTTTCATAATTTTTTCGGTGTTTTTGTCACTTTTGTTTCAATACATGCATACACGTCCTGGGACCTCCCTAGATAGTCGGAGATCTCAACCACCACCCCCCGCCCTCAATGTTGAACTCAAAGTTACGCCCTTGACTGGATCATAGATGTTTTTTGACTGTAAAGACTTGATGATAAAAGAAAAAAATGTATTTCCTCGTAGGCTAATCTTTATATTAATATAGTGTGTATTTTCTTTTGGTATAATACAGCATAATCAACATAACTGTATAATAAACGGAGGAGAATGCGGTGATCAAACGTGTGCAAATCAATCATTTTGGTCATAATAGCATGAGGGGCAATATTAGTATTCTAAAGCTGTAAAGTGGCGGCGGTTTAACTTGGCAGAGGGCGGTGAATTTGCTTGTGTAGATCATGAATGTGTAGCTAATCATTGTTTCCAGGGGGGCTTAAAAAGTCTCAAAAAATCTAAATTTTTGGCCTTAAAAAGTGTTAAATTTTCTTAAGTATTGTGTTCTATGTCTTAAAGTGCCCATATTATGAAAGCAATCACTTTTTCTGGGATTTGGGGTGTTATTTTGTGTCTCTGGTGCTTCCACACACATACAAACTTTGAAAAAATCCATCCATACTGTTTAGAGTGAGATACGGTTTCTGAATGTGTCCTGCCTTCAGTCTCCGGGTGAGCTGGTCAAAATCTGCACGGCTTTCTACGTCAGTAGCCGAGACGAGGTGGCTAACCGCAGCATGCTAGCGCTAGCATGCTAGCTCGTTCTGAATGGCAAAACACTGCTACAACACACACTAGTTCACCATAATCTACAAAAGATCTACTTCCATGTCCCTGTTCTGCAGGTATTCCACGCAAAGTTGGAAGTGTGCCCTCGTTTAGAAGAAGTCTCCTGGCTAATCCTGCCTTGTACTATTGAAGTTGTAGAAACAAACAGCTAGCTAGCTAATGTGATCTTAGCTAGCTACTGAGCATGTGCGACTGCCAACAAAGATGTTACAGCAGTGAGAGGTCTCACTCTGTAGCTAAAACAGAGACCTGAACACAGGGTGAAAAGAGGAGCTGCAGCAATGAGCAGTACAACAAAAATATGGTGTTTTTTTTTTTTTTTTTAAATTAAACCATGTAAACCTATTCTGGTACAACCTCTAAATACAATTTTGAACCTGAAAATGAGCATAATATGAGCACTTTAAATCATTTTTAACGGGTCTTAATTTTCCTACGTCCATGTAACGCTTCCTCTAATGCTCAATGAAATGTTTTTTTTTTTTAAATTCTCTGGTGTTGTAGTTCATCCTTTCGATAGTCCAAATAGAATTCGCTGTGTATGTACAATTTGAATACATTTATTTACTTTGCAAGTACTTTTGTGTCTCTGAATTTCGTTGTACTTTTATGTTGTGATACAGGTCTTAAGTTTCATTCATAAAGGTCTTAAAAAGGTCTTAAAGTCTTACATTTGACTTAGAGCGAATTATATTTGGACTAGCGACGGAAAGAACTACAACACCACGGAATTGAAAATAAACATTATGCAACGCTGCGGGAGCATTTCAATGAAAAAGTTTAGACCGGTTTAAAATGATTTAAAGCTTTAGTGCATAACTTTTTGATATCAATGAACGTCCGTTACATTCAAGCCGTTGCTACAAAGCTAATTAAGACTATCAGCTCCACACAACTCTCTCTGTATTTCTCAGTATGACTATGTTCAGAAGATTGTGTCGTCCGGTGACTTTCCCACGCAGAAGCTCGAGTGAAGATAATGACCTCTTCTGAAGAGTCCACCATGTTATTTTAATCCTCCGTGTCCTCCTTGGCTACTAGCAGCTGCGTGGAGGAGGGGTGGGTGATCACAGAAGGCTTGTATCATGTGGATGTGCCAACAGTGTTGTTGTCATTACTTAGAATTCCTCATGGGGGCGACAGAAACTACGCACTATAGCTTTAAGACCTAGAACACAATTCTTGTGAATTTTAGACTTTTTTTTCCTTCTAACCTTATATAAACTGGGAACTATATTCTCAGAAAAGCGAAGCTTCTCAGGTGCTGCAAGCATATCACTCCGCCCAAGTAGCAGAAGTAGCACTTCGCCTTTCTGAGAATATAGTTCCCAGTTTATATACGGTTAGAAGATGGCTGTGTCTCATGTGACCTTGTTATTTGTACACCCTGTGACTATACAAATCACAACATGTAAATAGGAACATGTTGGCGTTATTTTGTCACTTATAGGGAGCAGTAGGCTAGTTGGAGCTGGTTACCTCCAGGATCCGTGCTAGGCTAAGCTACCGGTGGAACCGTCGGACAGTTACGACACACACAGAGATGAGAAGGGTATGTATGGACTTATCTAACTCTGGGGGATACGGTGAATAAGACAAAGTCCCAATAAGTCGGCGTGTTCATTGAAGGCCTAACATTTTGATTTTTGAAATTTTAGACTTTTTAAGTCCCCGCCGAAACCCTGTTGTATATGACCGGCCCTGGAACTAAAGCAGCTGTGACACTGAAGGCAATCGAAAAACTAATTTAATAGAAAGTACAAAAAAAAAAGCTTTTATTTTAGAATCAATATTCATCTCAGTTGATTCAGAAGATACATGTTTGTGCAATGAGACACTTTTTTTTTTTTAATGGACAACCATTCCTAACAAACTGAAATAAATACGTGTATGTGTATTAAACCGTTTGAAAACATGCTGATTTCATGCTAACTGCAAAGGATGACTCATGACGTTTTCTATCTAAGTGTGGTGTTTGTTTCACTTATGAATGGAGCAAATTAATTATAAAAATGCTGCGTTTTCTTTGCAGATTTAACAATAAAATATATTTTATATGGACTTTAATTTCTTCCAAAAAACAACTGGGTTCTATTTATTTTCCTTCTTTACAGAAATGGCTTTCCATTATATTATATTCTAATCAACCACCCAGTAAAACTATTATGTTAATTAAAGAAACAGGCACAATACAAGAATCACACATTGAATCACAGTAAAATTATTCACAATTTGGCACAAATCTGTCACATCTGAACATACACATCTACTCTAAAGCAAAAGTTTAAATCTGACATATTAGTGGTCAACATTTCCCCAGAAAGACTTTTTTTCTTCTGCAGCTTTCTCTTACAAGACAGTTTTTAGGTTAACATTTCAGACTGAGGTTTCAATGCAAAGCAACAGGTGGATAAGTTAGAGATGTTCATCTTAAAATAGGAAGCTACAGTTGTTGTGCAGCCACACAGGAACCAGACTGACAAGTTTCCAGAAAATCAACATTTCAACGCCAGTCCCGCCTCAGAACATTTGTCATTCAGTCTAGATAATTACGATAAGAGGCATTTAAATGTGTGACCCAACACCCTGGCAGCAGTTACAACATCATTTAGGTTTATATTAAGGGGCTATAGTTCAACATTTGCCCTACGTTAGATGAGAAGAGTTTTAATTGGTCACCTTGGGACAGAGCCCGGCTAGCTGGTTCCCGTTTTCCAGTCCTCATGCCAAGTTTACCGGCGTCTGACTGTAGCCTAATGTTATATTTACCGGAAATATTTAAGAGGAGAGCTGCAACGAGTAGTAGATCGATAGAAAATAATCAACTATTCTGATAATCATTGAGGTAATTTTTTGATGCAAAAATGGCTGAGAACGCTGTTTACAGCCTCTCAAAGTTTTTTTAAATTTATTGTAGGCCTATCATATTCAACTGAATATCTTTTGGCTTTGGACAAAACAAGACATATGCAGACGAGAGGCGTTTGCATGTGTCCAACACCCTGATGGCAGTTTAAACATCGTTCAGTTTTTTCTTAAAGGGTAACTACCGTTTTTTTTTCAACCTGGACCCTATTTTCCTATGTTTTTGTGTCTAAGTAACTGATGGGAACAACAATCGTGCGTTCGCTAAACCCACCAGACTCCATGTAAAATAACAGTAATTTTAGAATCGTAAAATACACTTAATTCAAAGTCGGCAGAAACTAAATAAAACTATGAAAAGCCGTTTTGGGTCGTCTATCCACTTTTCCAACCATCACAACTTTAGTGTGGGTTGAAATAAACACATAGTTTACCGATTTACATGTGAAAATATGTTGGCTCTATACACGCTAAATTAATGCTTTTTTTAAATGGAGTCTGGTGGGTTTAGCACTAGCGACTTCAGAGCTGTTTCTGGTTAAACAGAAAGGTCTCAAATAGGTTTTAAAGGTCTATCTCTGAAGGGATCCTTTCATAATGTTGTCAGACACTTAGAATATTAATCTGAGGCTGTCAGCGGCAAAACAAGCACTTTTGTGAAGGTAAATACAAGCTGGACAATTATATTATATATACTATTAACTTACATTGTGGCTTGTTTCGCCGCTGCCAAATGCAGCGGTCTCTCTTAATACTGGACCAATGTCAAAGATTGTTGTTCCCATCAGTCACTTAGATACAAAAACATAGGAAAATAAGGTCCAGGTTGAAAAAACAGTAGTTACTCTTTGAAGGGCTAGTTCAACATTCTCCTTAAGAGTTAGATGACAAGAGTTTAAATTAGTGAGCTTTAAAAAGGTGCTGAAAGGCAGGTTTTATCACCTCTGCACAGAGCCAGGCTAGCTGGTTTCCCGTTTCCAGCCCTTATGTCAAGTTAACCTGCATCTGCAAGTTAACACTTTAATTTTACATATGTATATACATTTTATA
>NC_050174.1:1232500-1255000 GCF_008315115.2 Sander lucioperca | reverse complement strand
GCGACCCGACACCGGATAAACGGACGAAGATGGATGGATATTAAATGAATTTCCAACTACTGTATTTTCCGGACTATAAGTCTCACTTTTTTTCATAGTTTGGCTGGTCCTGCGACTTATAGTCAGGTGCGACTTATATATCAAAATATATATAATTTAACATGTTTTTAAATGTTAATTCATACTGAAAACATTACCGTCTGAAGTCGCGAGAGGGCGCTCTAGGCTTGTGACAACTATATGCTGCTCCTAAAGACAACTGAGAAAGAAATGAAAATCCTATTCCGCAGATTTCAAACTGCAGGTAGTAAAATATGCAGCCGAAAACGGTAATCGAGCAGCAGAAAGAAAGTTTGGAGTGAGAGAGAAACTTGTGAGGGACTGGTGAAAAGGTGACTCTTACTGCAATGAAGGAAACAAAGAAAGCTAATCGGCTAATCGCGGGCTGAAAGCAAGATGGCCAGAGCTGGAGGAACGAGTCCACAGACGGGTGCTTGAACAACGTGCTTAGTCAGTTACGTCTCCACGCCCTGGTAGTTGTTCTGTGTGCTATTGTCTAGTTGAAGAACTTGCCTTTCCAGATTAAATGTCTGTTCTTGGTCTTGGATTTTGTGAAATAGATTTCTAAATAAATGCGACTTATAGTCCAGTGCGACTTATATGTTTTTTTCCTCTTCATGACGCATCTTTTGACTGATGCGATTTATACTCCGGAGCGACTTATAGTCCGGAAAATACGGTACGTTGAGTCATTCTTTTATGAAAGAAAAGTAAAACATTCTCTGATGTCAGCTTGTTAAATGTGAATATTGTTCTAGTTTCTTCTCTCCTCTGTGACAGTAATCTGAATATCTTTGAATCGTGGATAAGACAAGACATTTGAGGACGTCATCTTGGGCTTTTGGGGAAACACTGATCCACATTTTTCACCGTTTTCTGACATTTTATCGACCAAACAACTAATCTGTTAATCCAGAAAATAATCGACAGACAAATCACCATTGATATTCTTCTCTTCTCTTCAGCCCCCCCCCCCCCCCGCTCAATTAAATAAGCCTAGAAGATTTCATTAGATGATTAGATTATATATTAGTTATTAGAAAATAAAGGCCGGAACATTTAGGCCGAGGAAGCAGCCTTGGAACAGGAAACCGACTTGAAAATATGAAAACTAGTATTGGTGTACTGGCTCAACAGGAACAAATGACAATATAATTAAGCATAATTACTTAGTTAGTTTACGCCTATTTCTGAGAGGTTTTTCTCAAACCATAGAAGAGTGATACACCTTTTTATTTTTTTATTTTAAAAGAGATTTCATTTTGACAATATCTTGTTTTTCTAATTTCACCAAATGTATATGGATAACAGATATTAGTGCTGATTATAATACAGGAAGAGGGCCATTGAAAAAAAGTGTCAACCAATGGAAATTCATGCATTACAATCTACAGGCATAGGTGTAGATTATGCCTGTCCCCTTCAAAAAATATGAAAGACAACCCACTCCCCTAACAGCCCGGTCTCATGGCAGTTTGTGTAAATGTTACGTTATTTAATCTATTGATACGTGTTCACGGGGACGTTTTTCTCGTTTTTTACGTGGTGGCCAGCACGAAAATGTGAAGTAATGTATTTCAATGGGAAGCATATTTCGTGGTCACAGCACGAAAATGGTAGGGAGTAATATAAAGAGCTGAAAATCCGCGTAGGGAGGTTGGTCGGGGGGGGGGGGGGATGGGACAAACAACACGGGACTTTCACCCGGGCGAGCGGGGATCACGTCCCGCGTGTGGCGTTTTGTTTTCCGTAGTCTTCCTAATCACAACCGTCCCGTTATTGTCGCGCATCCCCAGCAGCCGTCTCCCACCGTGTGAGGCGTCCTTTCCCTGTAGTGTTTTTCCTAAACCCAACCTCCGCCATCCCGTTATTGTGGCGTGGCCATCTCCCGGCGTGTGAGGCGTCCTTTCCACGTAGGGTATTTCGTGCTGGCCACCACGTAAAAAATGAGAAAAACGTCCCCGTGAACACGTATCAATAGATTAAAAATAACGTGACATTTACACGAACTGCCATGACACTGGGTTGCCCCTAAAGAGGTAAAAAAAAAATAACTGAGGTCATGTTGCCTTATGCTGAAGAGGAAATGCCTTTGAAATGGGTCTTTCAACAAGACAATGACCCAAAACACACCAGTAAGCGAGCAAAGTCTTGGTTCCAGATGAAGAAGATTGATGTTATGGAGTGGCCAGCCCAATCCCCAGACCTCAATCCCATAGAAAACTTGTGGGGTGACATTAAAAATGCTGTTTCTGAGTCAAAACCCAGTAATGCAGAGGAATTGTGGAATGTAGTTCAATCGTCCTGGGCTGGAATACCTGTTCACAGTTTGAGAACCACTGCCCTACGCCCTTGTGTAAAGGTTTACCTAATGAAGTGGCCACAGAGAATAAATAGATTCAAGAGATTTGTCACATGCACATTGTTCTGTAATGTGTATTTGCATCAAACTCCCAGGAAGTGCATAATTCAAGTACTATATACAGTATATACACTAACGGTCAAAAGTTTGGGGTCACTTAGAAATTTCCGTTCCACTCCATTATAGACAGAATACCAGCTGATCTGAGTGGGTGGCTGATCTTTAATACAATATCTACATTGCCCATTATCAGCAACCATTCATCCAATGTCTCAAAGGCCCATTCTGTTTACTAATCTGATATCATTTTAAAAGGCTAACTGAGAAAACATTGGAGAACCCTTTTGCAATTATGTAAGCACATAATGTAATCTGAAAACTGCTGCCCTGGTTAAAAAAGCAATGCAACTGATCTCAGCTGGTATTCTGTCTATAATGGAGTGGAATGGAAAGTTAACACAAAAAAGAATTGTCTTATTGTAAGACAAAAGCTCTGATATTTGCACTGGCTGCTGTGTAAACAGTATCGCTGGATTTACGTGTCAGAGGGTCTGGGACGCCACACCCTCATCCCCGCATCTGCTGATTTATGGATCCTGTTGCTAAGTTCCCCTTGAGTACAGAGCACACAACAGGCTACATACAGCAGCTGCATTACACACCCAGACAGCCAGTACTCCTACTTATAACTGGCCTCAGTTTATTTTTAATGTATCATTCAGTTTATATACCAATTTGAGTGAACACAACTTTAGTTGGGAATATGTTTGAGAGCAATATAAACTGAATTAATAAAGCTTTTAAAACTAGGATTTGTCTCTGCAAGACATATCACAGGATAAACTTATAATGCAGGAACCACTTTAGTTGATAATATCCTCTACACAATTTCAAATATCAACTTATCAATTGATCAATTGACATGTAGAAACCCAGAGACCTCTGGGCCCACGGGGCAGTTTCCTTCCTGCTTTGCGTGGTATATAATCCAGCCATGATAAGTAGGTGTATGAATCGTACGTATTGGACACAGTATGTCACAAACATAGACCGATTCATGCCACTTTATTTTCACCGTTCACCCGGTTTTTCACCTGTAGTATCTAAATTTTGCAATCCATATCTTTAAAAGGTTTTGTTCTCAGACTGAGCCAGAAATCTCCACTTCAGTAGCACTTACACACACCACACTTTCTTTCACATCGTCATTCCTATCTCTATTCTGAAGCTTTTTACACGGGGCTTTGTTCATAGATCATTCACAGTCTGATTTATACAACATTGTATTCATAAAAACATGGAGAAAAATGAGGGGGTTTTTTTATAGCTGTTGACAGTATTTTCTGATTTATGGAGTGATAAAAAGAGATAGTCTAATATGTCAACAACATAAAACAAGAATTTTGAACCTGGCTTTATCCAATGCTCACATTCCTGTTCTGGAAATGTATGCAAATGAGCACATATTTAACAAGATAATGCATCATTTGCATATCTAAACATACAATTTCAGAAAACTTGTAATACAAAAAACAACTGTCCTAAAGTCAGTAATCAACTGGCGAAGTTTGCATGTCCATATCTCTTAGTTAAAATATTTTCCCTATTCACTTGTAGAGTTACGTTACCTTTAATTAGCTTATTATGCTAATTACTGAAATTGTCCACTTTTAGCAGCCAAGCTTAATTCCATCCACAAGGCGTATAGATGACATTTCAATCATAAAACTTTATAGGAAACATTTCTGGGTACCAAGCAATGTCCGGTAGACTAATACAGACAGTGAGAGTCTGAGATTAGCTCATCTTCTCTCAGTTAAAACAAAAAAACAAGCTTTTAGTGCGTTCCATTTTAGAACTTTCGAGTACAAATAGAACGCACCGTTAGTTATACAGCAACAGCGTCAACTAACGTTAGCTGAAATGGCTAGCAAGGATTATAGTGGCGCAAACATTTCTCTGAATAGCCTCATGAAGACGTAAATAGCCAAATGAAAGCAAACTCTACTCACCTCTGACAAGGCAGAAACACAGACATATTGTGAGTGTCAGGAAAGCCGTCCTCATTGTGTCCGCACAGAGATAGAAAAACACAAACCAAATGTATTTAACCTGTCTGTCCTTTGAGCTGGCGTCACAATACGCGTTGATAAATGCAGATTGACAGGTTGGCTGGACTATGGCTATGGAGCATTGACATATATAAAAGGAGGAGGTGTTGACAACCTGTTCCTGCTTCCGTGTACAAACAATCCTGCTCTTCTTTTCTCTGGCAGAAGAACACACAGCGGTGTGGTTTACTGTCGCCTACAGGCTGTGCGCTGACATCGCAGGGCTATGGTTTCCATGGCAGTGGGTGATGTGTGCTACACATATTTAAGCTGTTTAGTCAGTAGTTTAAGCTAATTATTTGAGCTGTTTAGTCAGTAGTTTAAGCTAATTATTTGAGCTGTTTAGTCAGTAATTTAAGCTAATTATTTGAGCTGTTTAGTCAGAAGTTTAAGCTAACTATTTGAGCTGTTTAGTCAGTAGTTTAAGCTATCTATTTGAACTGTTTAGTCAGTAATTTAAGCTAATTATTTGAGCTGTTTAGTCAGTAGTTTAAGCTATCTATTTGAACTGTTTAGTCAGTAGTTTAAGCTATCTATTTGAACTGTTTAGTCAGTAGTTTAAGCTAACTATTTGAGCTGTTTAGTCAGTAGTTTAAGCTATCTATTTGAACTGTTTAGTCAGTAGTTTTAGCTATCTATTTGAACTGTTTAGTCAGTAGTTTAAGCGAATTATTTGAGCTGTTTAGTCAGTAGTTTTAGCTATCTATTTGAACTGTTTAGTCAGTAGTTTAAGCTAACTATTTGAGCTGTTTAGTCAGTAGTTTAAGCTAATTATTTGAGCTGTTTAGTCAGTAGTTTTAGCTAATTATTTGAGCTGTTTAGTCAGTAGTTTTAGCTATCTATTTGAACTGTTTAGTCAGTAGTTTAAGCTATCTATTTGAACTGTTTAGTCAGTAGTTTTAGCTATCTATTTGAACTGTTTAGTCAGTAGTTTAAGCTAATTATTTGAGCTGTTTAGTCAGTAGTTTTAGCTAACTATTAGAACTGTTTAGTCAGTAGTTTAAGCTATCTATTTGAACTGTTTAGTCAGTAGTTTAAGCTATCTATTTGAACTGTTTAGTCAGTAGTTTTAGCTATCTATTTGAGCTGTTTAGTCAGAAGTTTAAGCTAACTATTTGAGCTGTTTAGTCAGTAGTTTAAGCTATCTATTTGAGCTGTTTAGTCAGTAGTTTAAGCTATCTATT
Source organism: Sander lucioperca (assembly GCF_008315115.2). Lineage (NCBI taxonomy): Eukaryota > Metazoa > Chordata > Actinopteri > Perciformes > Percidae > Sander > Sander lucioperca. Next base: position 1,249,283 of record NC_050174.1, on the reverse strand, counting down.
TGAACTGTTTAGTCAGTAGTTTTAGCTATCTATTTGAACTGTTTAGTCAGTAGTTTAAGCTATCTATTTGAACTGTTTAGTCAGTAGTTTTAGCTATCTATTTGAGCTGTTTAGTCAGAAGTTTAAGCTAACTATTTGAGCTGTTTAGTCAGTAGTTTAAGCTATCTATTTGAGCTGTTTAGTCAGTAGTTTAAGCTATCTATTTGAACTGTTTAGTCAGTAGTTTTAGCTATCTATTTGAACTGTTTAGTCAGTAGTTTAAGCTAATTATTTGAGCTGTTTAGTCAGTAGTTTTAGCTATCTATTTGAACTGTTTAGTCAGTAGTTTAAGCTAACTATTTGAGCTGTTTAGTCAGTAGTTTAAGCTAATTATTTGAGCTGTTTAGTCAGTAGTTTTAGCTAATTATTTGAGCTGTTTAGTCAGTAATTTAAGCTAATTATTTGAGCTGTTTAGTCAGTAGTTTAAGCTAACTATTTGAACGGTTTTGTCAGTACTTTTAGCTATCTATTTGAACTGTTTAGTCAGTTTTTTACACTTTAACATCAATCAACACATCGAGTTTAGGTGTTAGGCTACAGTTATATGTGGATACATTCTTTTGAACAAATCATAATTTCCATTTTTTTTCAAACTAGTTGAGCTATTCTATCTTTCCATGTAGGCTACAACACACAGGAGCTATCACCTTTCTATGCATGCATTCATTCAGGCTCATCTGTTGGCTTGCTTAAGGCAGGACTAATTGATCACGCCTTTCTGTTGTGTAAACTTGGGATGTTTCACTGACAACAATGGGGTCAGCAGGTAAATGCAGTGCTAGGTAAAAAAAAAGCTGCTTGTACTTGGAAACAAAACATCTACCCTAAAAGGAAACTTTTATAATTTGGTTGGTTAAATAGGACATATATTTATCTTTTAAACTTCCAATGTTAATATTGACATAAATGCATACCAAACTAAGAAATAAAAGTTACATTTTCACGTTTCAGTCAGATTCAAAAGCATTCAATGTCATTTTCTATCACAATCAGAAGACATTCAAATCAGTGCCTGAATTCAGAAGTTGCATGACATGATCATCGCATGCGCCTTGGATATATTCATATTTATACATATATCTTGGTTATATATCTTTAAATTTAATTTTTTAATGCATTTCACTACATGCATTCAGGGCTTGACATTATTAAGTTTTTGGTTCACAAACCACTCTGGTCGAGTGGTTTTCCAAAGTTAGCCACGCAACATTTTCACTATTTCCACTATGTTGTTGGAAATTAAATTTTACTTGATTAATCTATATCTATCTTTTATTATATATATCAACACCCAAAATACAAAAGAAACAAGCATACCCACATGCTTACTTATGCACACACACACACACACACACACACACACACACACACACCACACACACACACACAGACGCGCACACACATACACACACAGACGCACACACACACACACACACACACACACACAGACGCGCACACACATACGCACACACACACACACACACACACACACACACACACACATATGGGGGAGAGGTACATGTGTGCCCGGTTCATCTTAACCTCAAGTCAAGGACACTAAAATCCATAAATGCCCAGTAGTATGCATACAAAAACAACACAAAGACAGGCAAAGGTCATAGCAAAAGATACGCACACTGACTTGCAAAAAATATATAAAGTTTAATAATAGGCAACGTTTTGGTACTAGACCATCTTCAGGCAAATGGTGTTACATCCTGAGAAGCCATCTTTTGTAGGAGGAGACTGCTTTTGTGCACCAATCAACAACTTCCTTTTATAAAATCAGGCATTAATACATAACATTCATTCACATACAGTACTATAGATAGAGCATAAACTTCAATACAGCCCCTCTAAAGTATAATAGTAGTAGTATAATAGTATATATATATATATACCAGAGCAATCTAAAGTAAAGTAGATGGATGTTGATTTCTGTATAATGAATCCACACAGAATTATGTAGAGCATTCATATTTAGGTATATTTCCAAAACCTGCTGGTACCTTAACCATTAATAGATAAATAGAGGAAAAATATCACAATAAGCACAAGAGTCCTCACAAAAAATCATTGAGTATCAGTGGTCAAAAGTTTCATACAAAACAAGTGTTAAAAAAGAGAAATACGTGCAGAGACACAGAAGTATTGACAGTATAAACAACCGTTTCTAAAAGAGTGATCAGTCTTTTTCCAAATCAAATTCTTTAGACAGAAGGGTATTTCTAAGACTATTTTTATACGTAGAAAACGACAACAGAGGAACTCCATTAAATGTACTTTTTCATTCCAAAAAATAACTCCCCGAAATGTTATATAAAGGAAGATGAAGATAGATTGTCAGCCTGTCTAGTTTGGTAATTGGAGAGATTTCCTCAGAGGCGCTTGTTGTGTCAGTGTTTGACCTTATCAGCAGATGGCAGTGTTGATATGCAGTGCGATTGAAAAAAATAGCACATCATGGCCCCAGATAACTTTATGTAGTTGTGTAAATGTGTGGGTATGCAAAAACTACCAGCCCAAAGTTATTATATTTGAAGCACATATAATTGTATTTATTCCAAAGAGTAAAATAGCATTGAGTAAAATAATGAACACAAAATCACGTAACTTTACAGCAGAACACCATGAATAATATACACTGTTATAGGGATTAGAATTGATTGAGTGCAGGTTGATGGCTTGAAACAGTGGTTCTAAACCTTGGGGGTCGGGACCCCTGAGGGGGTCGCGAGATCATTTCTGGGGGTCGCCAGATGGTTGGGGAGAAAAAAATGAAAACAACATTTTAGACTTGGGGAATGGTTTTTACATTACTGTGTGAGTTCGGTATGTATATTTAGAGCTTCATTCGTAAATGAGGAGGTCCTGGAACACAGAAAGGGGTCTGAAGGCGTGGGGGGGGGGAGTCACAAACGCATCAAAAACTCACAGAGCCTGGGGCACTTGGACAAGGCTAGGTGCTAGCTGCTAAAAGTAAAACTAAACTGTCAGTAAGCAAAGCATTATACAAAAGTCACCCAAAATCAGCAGGAGGAGGCGTGTAGAAACAGCTGTTTGCACCGGTTTGCAGCTCTCTTTCTGTCGTTCTCGGGGGGGGGGGGTTCGCGAACACGAACCTCATTGTTCTGCGGGGGTCGCAACTCGAAAAGGTTGAGAACCGTTGGCTTAAAACACTAGACAGGCTACAACAATGCAACACGTAAGCATAAAACAAGAAGACACAAGCTTGGAGTAAAGTGACCCAACCACTGTTGCAGATCATGACAGCTGGCAGGTTGATGGCATGAGAAAAACATAACACAAATAACACGAAAACACGTGTGAGGTTTTGAATATGCAGAAAGTTTTGAACAATACAGGAGAATAATAATAATAATAATAATTTCCTTGACATAAATAAAGACATTTGCACCATAACTTGATGCAGAAAAGGCACAAATTGTTGCAGAAAAATTCAGCAGAATGCAGGAAATTAAGTGTTAGACAGCACAAAGTTTTCTGGGGGAGGACACCCAGACCCACCAGTTATAATGTGACCCCCCCCCCCACCCCTTCAATTTTGGGTAGAGCCATACCTTCCTCAATGCCTATGTATATGTTATTCTATTTAACCTTAATTGAATGTGTGCAGTAGCTTAAGAGATGAGATAATCATCCAAATGTTAATTGGGTGTGTTTTACATCTCAGCTGGGTGTGTGTGTGTGTGTGTGTGTGTGTGTGTGTGTGTGTGTGTGTGTGTGTGTGTGTGTGTGTGTGTGTGTGTGTGTGTCTGTGGGGGGGATTCCTGGGGGGATTCCCTGTAATGAATGTGTCTTAATTGTAGCATGCGGGCTATTTGACATTTGAAAAGTCCGATGATCCCTCTTCATTCTTCACAGCCATTTGCATTTCCGTCTTTAAGGTCAAATGGGTTTGAATAATACATTAAGGAGGTTGTTAAGCTCACAGCCAGCCATACCTGTCGCCACAAAGACACCAGCTGAGTGTTGCTGAGCTCACTGAATGTTACAGAAGCGGTCAATTTAATATCACATTGGGAAGCAAACACAGCATCCGGTTATTAACCGCAATTTAAGGTCAAGAGTCAGTAGAAGATAATGTCATTTATTAGGGCTGGGACGATATGCTTTTGTTGTAACCCCCCCATCCCCCCCTGTAAATTACACCTATGCATAAAACATACAAAATGACTAAAAATAAAACCGTACGTACAAAGTAGCCTACATACATAACAAGTACAAGTGCTGACAGGTCAACCAAAAAGCCTGTTTAAATGTTATTTTAGTGATTTATGAAACGACAGTTCTCGGTGCCATATTTCTACGTATGTATGTGAACTATCAAAGGGCTAAACCTGGAATAAATTCAAGATCAAAGGAAGGCCCAAATTAGAAACCTTGGCAGGAGATTGGAAGAATTTAATGAGCAAAAATTAACATGTATTAAATCTGACCCGGTGCTTACATGGCAGATGTTGAGCGGAGCAGCGAGCACACACGGTATCAGAGATAAACAGCAGCGGGGAGCATGGGAACGTCCACATAACATACCTTTTATTCCATTATACAGATACAGATACAGCGTTTGGTCTGAGGATGACACCAGTAGTCTCGTCTCTGCAGATGTTTCAAACAATAATTTAAGATAAGTTTGTCTGTATTAATCCCACACTGGGGATATTCCCTTGTTATCATGGAACATTAAATATAATCGTGTCCTAAAGGAAAGTGTTCTGAGTAGTCAATGATCAAAATGAAAGCAACTTTTCAATTTGATTTGCTTTAATTAAAAAAATATATTTATATGTTTTATTTGAGACAACCTAAAATTATCAGATTGATCCAACCTTCAAAAAATGGTTGGATGGAGTTCAACAATTCAGGTTAATGGATTATTCACGTTAAATCCATAAAGACAACTGTTGTGCTCCACGTTAAGAAAATAGTTTGCATGAAGTTAAAACATATAAATTAAACTGAATACAGTTTTTTATTTTACATTGAGTCAACGTTTCGTGATTTATTACTTAGATTTTTTTTTTTCTTAGAAGTTTTTTTTTTTTTTTTTTTTTTTAAATTTTTTTTTTTGGGCATTTTTAGGCCTTTATTGACAGGACAGCTGAATACATGAAAGGGGAGAGAGAGGGGGAATGACATGCAGCAAAGGGCCGCAGGTCAGAGTCAAACCGCTGCGTCGAGGAGTAGACCTCTATATATGGGCGCCCACTCTACCAACTGAGCTATCCGGGCACCCAATTTTTTTGTAAGTTTTAAGGTTGTTTTTTTGCCGTGTAGATATTGTGTTTCAAACTGAGCAAAACGCTGTGAAATCCTACTTGCTCGTATGTATTACGTCACTTATGATCAATGTCATATAGGGCTGCCTATCTAGCCTGACGTGGTCATACTCGTCAGAATAGGAGTCTGATACTGCTCCATTGGGCTGTGATTATGGGGCGTGTTTCAACCGAACCAGGAAAGAAAATGCCTCTGCACTCAATTGGATAGACCTCCAACCAATCAGAGCAACAGATAGACCTCCAACCAATCATAGTGCCCCATCTTCTTAGCGACCATCGGGGCCAGCTGATAAATTACACTTTTGCCGAATCCCGTAGGAAGGACGGCAAAAACATCTTTCCGATCGACAAATGCCTTGATCGCGGTTCTCTGTTCCTCTTTTAAAATGAATGCGCTGTCGATATCTTTTATAACAGACGCCATGGTGGAATCTACACATCTCAATTCTCCAGCGGCAGCCATCTTTATTGTAAACAAATTCAACCCAAGCGCTCTTTGGTGACGTGGTTGATTACGTTACTGTTGATCATCTGTCCATCATCGTATAAAGCCCGCCCTGACAATTTGATTGGTCCGAACAGCTCTGGTTGGAGCATAGTTGCTCCACAACAGATCAAGTCCAGACCGAACTTCCCGACCTCAAATGTTGCGGGCGGGGCTAAGTTCGTCTGGCATCCAGGCTACTGCGTATCGCCACTGATTTCCTGAATTGATTTGATTCCAATTCACAAGGTCCCGATTCGATTTTATTCATTATCGATTCAATCAGGGATATTTCAGTTATGCAATACCAACGATTCTCAGAGATCTGATGCTGTAAATTATACGAGGAAACCCACTAACCTGCTGCATTATTACAAATATTAATGTTGTCGTTAAGAATTGGGGCGTCTTTGTTATTTTCCTCAGACTGCTGTCCGCCATCCCGTTGGAAACCTCTTCCTCTTCGGCTTGTCAACTTCTGTTCCAAGTTTCCCTCGTTCATGTGTTGAGCGCCGCCTCGAGGAGCCATGAAGCAGTGACACTGGGCAACCCGTTCTCACTCTGAACTCGTAAAATACGGACGTTTGGACAGTGGCTGTCAGCGTCTGAAGCGACAAAAAAGGGCGTCCTTCAGCGTGTTTGTAAAACGTACCGGGGAGAGCAGGCAGCTAGCGAGTAGTATTTAAGGCCAAAATTCCGCGTAGGGAGGTTGGTCGGGGGGGTAGAAGGGTCAACACAGGACTTTCACCCAGGAGACCGGGGATCGTGTCCCACTTGTCACGTTTTCACTTGTCAGTCGCTTTCTTCTTTAACCGTCCCGTTCTTCCCGCGTGTCACGGAAACGTAAGCCCACCCACGACCTTTTCCTTAACATAACTGCATCAAACGGGACGCCAATAGTCCCGACCAAGCGTGTTTAGTTAAAACGCGTCATATGACACTAAAGGAGACTTTTAGCGTCAATAACAACGACAAAGGCACCTGACCAAGCGCCCGTATTTTACGAGATGGGAGTGAGAACCTGTTGCACTGGGAGCAGGGAAATCTATTCAGAGCGCCTTATTTTATTCATTAAAATATTGATATTTGGCGCCAGGGTATCGATTCTTGTATCGCGAGAAGGACAATGAGATATTGCTGTATTCAGTGGCGTAACTGTTATTTCAGAAGTGGGGGAATAGAGAGGAGGATTTTTATTGAAAAGATCCTCTCCCATTTGTCTCTCCAAAATCGCAGATTCCAAGTACATTTCATTTATGATTGATGGAAACCCTGACATTTCCATAAACTGTTCCATACAGTTTTACTGCTGCAACTCGCCCAGTGGGAGCCCTGCTAAGATTTTAATTTGCTACATGGAGGCGGAGCATGCCAACGAACCAAATATGTGTTACTAAGGCAGGGCTGTCAAAGTCAACTTCACTAATGGCGCTTTTCCACCACATGGTACCAGCTCGACTCGCCTCGACGCTACTCGCCTTTTTTGGTTTTCCATTACGAAAAAAAGTACCTGGTACCTGCTAACAGGTACTTTATTTAGTACCTCCTCAGTCGAGGTTCCCAGCGAGCTGAAGCGAGCCGAAAAGGTGACGTGAAAGCGACAGACGGGGGTGTCCTGAACAAACCCGCTATTTTTAAACAGTTTAGCCAGCTGTGTTTTTTTTGCTGCCTCCAGCTTCTTTAGAAACTAAATGTGTCTTCTGGCAACAACACACACCTTCCACGTTCTGTGTGTGTGTCGCGTTAGGTCACGGCAGTTTACTGCGGCGCCACTTGTTTTACAGTTCTGCGGAGGCTCCAGTCCAGGCAGAGCTTTTACCGTAGCCTATGTACACACACACATGGCCGGCTCGACGCACACACCAGCGCACAAGTATAAACATCAGGCCACATATTAGAAAGGCTACGGCGAAAGCTCTGCGCGGAGCCTCCACAGAACTGTAAAACAAGCTCAAGTGGCCTGATGTTTATACTTGTGCGCTGGTGTGTGCGTCGAGCCGGCAAGACGACCAGCCACGCTGAGGCGGTACTAAAATCTGCAATGGAAAACGGACGCACAGTGTGTCGAGGCGAGTCGAGGCGAGTAGAGTCGAGGCGAGTCGAGCAGGTAACATGTAATGGAAAAACGCCATACTGGACAAAAAGAATCCCATCAAGGACCAGACATGTAGAGTTTATTGACATGCTTTGATTTCATCGAAAAAGTCAAACATCTTTGACTGTGTCTCATATAGTCTTCTAACTTACAGTTTGGTCGACATGAAGTCCCAAAAAAGTATGTTAGCCGTCAAAGAAATAAGCTACAAAAAAGGTTTAAAAAAAAGTGCTAAAAACATCAGAAAAAACGTCGGAAAAACGTTTTAAAAAAGCACCAAAAGCTTCGCCGAAATTGACAAAAACTTGAAAAAGCAACAAAATTTATCATAAACCTAAACTGATATGCGGGCCGGATCAAAATCTGTGAGAAGCCAAGTTTGACACATGTACTAAGGTCATCAATATGCAAAAACATAATAAATTATGTTTATTATTATTATTATTAGTAGTAGTAGTAGTAGTAGTAGTAGTAGTATTATTATTAAATTAGTCACAGGGATGTTGGAACTATTTTGTCGGAGGGGGTGCAGTAAATATACGTGTGTGTGTGTGTGTGTGTGTGTGTGTGTGTGTGTGTGTGTGTGTGTGTGTGTTTGTGTGTGTGTGTGTGTGTGTGTGTGTGTGTGTGTGTGTGTGTGTGTGTGTGTGTGTGTGCGTGCGTGTGAGAAAAATTTGGCAGTAAAAGCCCAGATTTGATTCTAATGCCACTATTCCATCATATACACTGATCTTAATTATTGCCTTTAATGACTTTTCCTCCCTATATTCTTTTGTATTATATTGTGTTATTTTATCATTGCCTATATCTATATGCAAAATATATATACATTTTTACATTTTCGAGGAAAAACGTTGGAAAAAAGGCAAACTTCGGTATAAAAAACCCACCAAAAATGTAAATTAAAACGTAGAAGAAAAAAAAACTCAAACGTGAAAAGCATCAAACGCCAACACAATTCTTGATTGGCCAACGGTGCACTCAAATTAAATGATTATGATACGATGATGACCAAACGGGCCGGTGGGTTGTTATAGTTACTCGCCCCGGGCAATCGGGCAACCCTTATAGGCTGTATTGATATTTGTTCCCACCCCTAATAACGACATGTAAATATGTACTTATATATAGAGAGATGTAAACAGTTCTTAAGTGAAGTGTATAAAACAGATTTCATGGTATTTCCTTGGATAAGATCAAACTAATAGGAGATGAATATAAATGAATAAGCATGTACAGGCAGAGGGATGTATTTAACAGAGGAACAACCTTTACCCAGCACATCTGAAGTTGATCATTGGGGGGCTGAGTTTTCATAATAAGGCATAGTAAGGACTGAACATTGCTGTGGATGTATAGCCTTGAGGAGACAGATTTCTGGCTGTTTTTGACAACTCGTTACCTGTAATTTCACTGACGGATCGGTGAAGTGGCTCCGAGCGGGCAGACTGTGTGCTTTGTGCCTGGAGTGATGTAAGATGCAACGGCAAATAAGCAAACAATTTATTATGGTTAATGATTGCTTAAAACAGAGAGGAGGGGGGGCGGGGGTGGCTTGACAGTATGGTGTCTCTACGATGAGGGGGGGAGGGGCTGACACATCCTCAGATTAATCAACAATGAAAACAATCGTTAGCAGTGCTACTGATGGTGCTGTCTACTCTCTGGAGACACATACCGATTAAATACACAAACTGAATCTTCCAATCAGCTCAAATACTGTTGAGAGGTAATATTTCCCAGCTTTCCCACTAACCCTAACCCCGTTGGTAAGGCAACAGTGTGCGCGTCCCCTCCCCCCCACTCTCCCTCTTGCTCCGACATAATTGGTCCATCCCTGGCACTACCCCTCATCTCTCCAAAGCCACCAAAAACTATAACCTACCTTGTGTATTTTTCCCTAATTGAAATGCCTAATGAGGTCCCAGGGGCTCCATCCCATTACCTCGGAGTTAATTAAAGCCTAAGCAGTGTGCCAAACGGTGAATAAAGATGCAGTGAAAGTGCAAAAAAGAGGAACAGGGTTCGGTGTTCTGCTGGGATGGCGCTGACCTGCTTTATTTTTTGTCATTGTTGTGGGACGTTATACTCCGAGACGGAGCAGATGTCTATTATTTATTTCGGGGCTTTTAAATTTTCATTCAGGCTGTTGCGTAATTCTGCTTTATTAAACATTAAACTGGCTGCCATACGCTAACATACAGCAGGTATGTTATGGGCTTTTATTTCATATACAGTGTGGCCACTGGTGGAAGAAGTATCCAGATCCTTTACTACTTTAGTAAAAGTACTAATACCACACTGTAAAAACATGCACGCATGCACACGCACACACACACACACACACACACACACACACACAGGCTACAGTAAAAATAAAAATACAAAGTTACAAGTTAAAGTCCTGCATTTAAATTGTACTAAAAGTAAAAGTACTCGATGCAGAAAAAATCTCCCATTGTAGAAAGTGTAAAGGATCCAACCAGTTGTGTGTTTAATGGTCTGATCATGTCAGCTGGACTTGTAGCTGTTATATTGTTGGCTAGTTTACTTTATAGTAAAACATCAGATTTTATAAACTAGAGATGGTCTGATACCATTTTTTGCTTCCTGAACTTGCGTATCGGCCGATACTGAGTACTGCTCCGACACCAGCGTGTCATAAATTTTATTATGTTTTAACAGTTGTATACTACTATCTCTGTATGGATGATATGATGTATAACAGCTGTATACTACTATCTCTGTATGGATGATATGATGTATAACAGCTGTATACTACTATCTCTGTATGGATGATATGATGTATAACAGCTGTATACTACTATCCCTGTATAGATGATATGATGTATAACAGCTGTATACTACTATCCCTGTATGGATGATATGATGTATAACAGCTGTATACTACTATCCCTGTATGATGATATGATGTATAACAGCTGTATACTACTATCCCTGTATAGATGATATGATGTATAACAGCTGTATACTACTATCTCTGTATGGATGATATGATGTATAACAGCTGTATACTACTATCTCTGTATGGATGATATGATGTATAACAGCTGTATACTACTATCTCTGTATGGATGATATGATGTATAACAGCTGTATACTACTATCTCTGTATGGATGTGATATTACTTCTATCTTTGTTGTCAGTCTGGCTCAGGTTAAACTCTTTGTGAAACATGAACAAACACAAACAATGAACGCCAAAGAACTTTCTTTTATTCTCCAGTTTGACAGCGAGTAATAACGGAAAAACAACATAAATAAACTACTTTAAAGTACATTTTCTTCAGGGTTAAATTACGTGGTATGAGATCTGTGCATAAACTCCAGTACTCACCGATACCAATGCCGGCATTTTAGGCCGTCTTTCTGATCCTGGTATCGGTATTGGAACATCTCTTTTATAAACTGTTTTGAGTAGGGATGCACCGAATCAAGGATTCGGCCGAATATTTGGCTTTTTAACAGGGTTAAGAATTTTTTTCCACTGAACCGAACTTTACTCGGCTGCTGCTCGTTAGCTAACGTTAGCTTTCTAATTTCACCCACCCAACATGCCTTCTGTAGTGGAATGGCTTCGAATGAAATGAAAAACGCCTGTCTTTTACTGTGAACATGTTACTGTTCAATATGTTGCAGTTTTACACACAAGAAAGTGTAAACTGCTTAAAAAGTTGTTTTTTTTTAAACTATATTGCCCAAAAATAACATGGATGCATGGATGCATTCTATACAACGATCTTCGCAGGTAAAATCAATGATTACTTTCATTGAATTTTGGGCGTTGTATTCAATTTATAGCATTTGAAAAACAAGTTTTAATGGTTTCAATGGACAGATACCAGTCTGTGATTCACTCAACATCCTCTGATTTTAACTATTATGCAAAAATAATTCATAAGTTCTGCTTTTTTTAACTAAAAAAATAGGTATAATGTCATTTGGATTAGGTTTATTGACCATGAATAAAAAAAGCCTTAAAAAAGTGACAAAAAAGTTTTAAAAAGCATCAAAAAAAGTTAATATTCAATTTAGACCCGGAAGGTTCATGGTCGACAGGAAGACAACACAAGGGTTAAGCTCGACGGACATGTTTTGCATCTAGCGTCTCACGTTCATCTCAGTAAGCTAGCAAGAGTACACGACAGACAACTTCCGTGTAGGCTACTTCAAAATAAAAGCACTTCCTGTGACGGTCTGCAGTAAAACTAAATTACTGTTAAACAAATAAGGTTGTGTACCTTTTCACATATCAGCTGTAAATCAAGTACTGTAAATAATGTAAATAGTGAGTTTTAATCACACTATAATTGACCATTTCCTTTAGACTGTTTTAAACTAAACAACATGATTATTTAAGTGCTTTAAACAAACATTTCACAACACCTTCATCATACACTGGTTAGCGAAAATTTGCCAAACAAAATTGTCACTAATCTGGCGATAGCGATGTGCTTTCCTACGATGTGAGAAGAGCATGTGAATTCAACATTAAGTTGTTACATTTAACTATTTTAGAGGCTGTGGATGTTGTTGACTTCATTAATGTGTTTACTGTGTTAATGGACTGAGAATGGGAGTAGAATTCGGTATTCGGTTTCGGCAGAATCTTAACCAATGGATTCGGTATTCAGCCGAACCCCAAAAATCTGGATTTGGTGCATCCCTAGTATTGAGTGCAAAACTCTTAATTTGCAAAGTAACTAAAGCTGTAACAGATGAATGTAGTGGAGTGAAAAGTCCAATATTTCTCTCTGAAATGTAGCGGAGTAGAAGTAGAAAGTGGCCTGAAAAGAAGAGACTCAAGTAAAGTACAAGTACCTCAACATTTGTACTTAAGTGCAGTACTTGAGTAAATGTACTTAGTTACATTCCACCACTGAATGTGGCTGTAATAAAATGATAGCGCTCATTAAATGTTCATTTCTAACACCTACTAAGGGCAGTTATCGAGTTGTTCAGCACTGCGGTCACCAGCGCGAGAATATGACTCCAGACCACATGACCTCGTTAAAAAAAAGACAACAACAACAACACACGGGCTGGTCCAAACGTGAAAAGACCAAGACGAGACATTTGCTTTTAAGAAACAATTTTAAAATGTTTATTTTAACATGTCAAAGAAGGGTGGGGGGGGGGGGGGGCACACACTCGTGAATTGAAAAAAAACGGGGGAGCCGGCTGCAATTATTGGCCAGTACTATGACTTCAACTTAACACTAACATTAATCAGCTTTTGGCTAAAAAGAAAACGTGTTTTTGTTCCTTCTTTTTTTTTTTTTTTTTTTTTTTTATATAAAGAAACGTTATGTACAATGGTTCTTTTATACAAGAGGTCATTTGGATAAATGCATCATCATCAAAACAAAAAGAAAAGAAACCAGTTCTGCGGTAAAACTTTACAAAAAAATACATTTTGTTTTCATTGAGAGATGGAGAGAAGGAGACGGTCAAATATTGACCAATAATATTTTCTTCCTTTTCATTACATTTATTTTTTTTTTATTTTTTTTTTTTGAAAAAAAAAAAGCAGTTCTAATAGCTATTTTTTGTAAAGAAAAGCAATATACAGCACAACACGCGGGACAAAAATGGCATTATTTTTCTTCTCCTAATTCACTCAGTCGGATTGTTTGGTAACCAAGGAGAGGGGCTGCGACTGGAACAGGGCATGATGGGAGTGAAGGGCTGCCTGATGGAAAGGGGAAGGGGGGGAGAGCATGGAGGGGTGCAGAGAGCTGAAAGGGATTGGCCGGCTGAGGATGGGCGTGGTCGAGTGGCTCCCTGAAGAACCAATCGGGATAGAGAGATGGGAGGAGGAGGAGGAGGAAGAAGAAGAGGAAGAGGAGGAAGAAGAAGATGTGGATCCAGAAGCCTTGCCGGGCAGGGGGAAGTGGTGGTGGTGCATGCGTCCCTCCGGTTTGGTGGTGAGCGACAGCGGCTGGGCCTGCTCCGAGTGCGTGGCGGCCGGCGCGGCCGGCGAGGCCAGGGCGGCCGAGGGCGTGGCGGGCGAGTCCAGCATGCTGCCGTGGGACGACGCCGGGCTGTCGCACATCTTCTCCGAGGGCAGGTACTGCACGCACTGCTTCTTGCTTCGGATGGAGAAGTCTGCGAGGAAAGAAAAGGAGAAGCGAGGACGCTGAATTATGGATCGGCTGCTGGCTGCAAAAATCTGGTTCACGTCCCTCAGGGCTGCCGCCGACAGACGCCAGCGAGCCGCTGTCACAACAGTGAAGACGATGGCAGTGAATGGGACAACGTTCAAATCAAGTTGGAAACACGTTGCAACAGGGAGCAGGAAAAGAAGATGTTAAAGGGCTCACATTATGCTCATTTTCAGGTTCACAATTGTATTTAGAGGTTATACCAGAATAGGTTTACATGGTTTTAATTTTCATATTGATGTTGTACTGCACATTGCTGCAGCTCCTCTTTTCACCCTGTGTGTTGAGCTCTGACAGTACCTAGGTAAGGACTACTAGCCAGTCAGAAGCAGAGTATGAGGGCGTGTCCTGACAGTACCTAGGTAAGGACTACTAGCCAGTCAGAAGCAGAGTATGAGGGCGTGCCCTGACAGTACCTAGGTAAGGACTACTAGCCAGTCAGAAGCAGAGTATGAGGGCGTGTCCTGACAGTCCCTAGGTAAGGACTACTAGCCAGTCAGAAGCAGAGTATGAGGGCGTGCCCTGACAGTACCTAGGTAAGGACTACTAGCCAGTCAGAAGCAGAGTATGAGGGCGTGCCCTGACAGTAGCTAGGTAAGGACTACTAGCCAGTCAGAAGCAGAGTATGAGGGCGTGCCATGCTAGCAGCTAGGCGAGCATTATAACGTGTGTTCCAAAGTGACCACGTTTGTCTCTAAAGTAAAGGCTGGACTACAATAGAGCTGTTTGGAGCAGTTTGTGAACAGTGTTTTCTGTTGGAGATGGTAAGTCCCTTTGGGGTGGACTTTGGACTTTTTCACTTTGTAAACATATAACATGCACAAAAAAGATATTTAACACAATAAAGGAAAGGGGAAAAGCCAAAAAGCATAATATGAGCACTTTGAACATGCTTGCAACCACGCATTATGTAATAAAATGTCAAAATGTGATAAATGTATACTTCCATTATGTAATAATCTGACACATTTTGTAAACCCTCAACAAAATGTGTAATACATTTAGTGATGAAAGATAATACTAATCCACTGAACAAATAGTTTAATTTTGAAATGAATTTGGAGTTGCCGTGATTCACGCTAGAATTCATAAAATAAACCTGACAATGTTCTAAAAAAAATGGAATGAAGACATCCGTTTTGGTTTGTTATTACATAATACACCACGTTACATGTTCGTGCAACCCTCGCATTTTGTAGAAAGACATTTATAACATATATCGGGTTCAGGTATTTCTTACAAAATGCAGCAGATTATTACATAATGCGTTGTTACAAAATGGTTTGCATTTTAGAGCTGCAAAGATGACTCGATTAGGAGTCTATTAAATGACTATTTTGATAAATCAGTCATTTAATATGATAAAAAAAGTCAGAATTCTCTGCATGCAGCTTTCTTAAATGTGAATATTGTCTAGTTTCTTCTCTCCTCTGTGACAGTAAACTGAATATCTTTGAGTTGGGGACAAAACAAGACATTTGAGTTCATCATCTTGGACTTTTTGGGAAACACCAATCCACATTTTTCACCATTTTCTGACCAAACAACTACTCAAATAATCCAGAAAATAATCAACAGATTAATCATCGTTATGCAGCCCTAGTGCATGCATGATGGGAAAAAAAGAAACATGACATCTGAATGTGCACTGAAGGGTGGAAGGCTGTCTTATTTTGGACACATTACAGCAGACATACCTGCCACTATTAGCACTGAACCTCATAAGCTGCTTGTCAACGTACAGAAGCAGGGAAAGAAGTCAGGACGTGTTAGTGAAGGAAAAGAATCCATGCAGGAAAGGTAGATCAACAAAACAAACGAAGAAAGGTTCAGTGTCGCAGAAACACAAAGCCCTCGCTACAGTTATCACAAGGTACCCCCAGGTTTCAGTTCAATTCTAGACTTGTTAAGACCTTTTTAATACCATTAAGGCTATGTTCACTCTTGGCATCTTTTTTGATAAGAAAAAGTTGAATAGGACGCTTTTGAGGTGAAAAGAAAAGCTGGCAGGGTTTTGGTTCCAAAAAGCAGCCGAGAGCGTCTTTTGTTGCTATAACAACAGCTACTGCTACAGTATCCTAGAGCGGTGCTAACGTTAGATAAAACAAAGTGGTGGAGAGAGCTAGAGAAAGAACAGAGAGAGAGAGAGAGAGAGAGAGACAGAGAGAGAGACAGAGAGAGAGAGAGAGAGAGACACAGAGAGACAGAGAGACACAGAGAGACAGAGAGAGAGAGACAGAGACAGAGAAAGACCGAGAGAGAGAGAGAGAGACAGAGAGAGAGACAGAGAGAGAGAGAGAGAGAGAGACAGAGAGAGAGAGAGAGACCGAGAGAGAGAGAGAGAGAGAGAGAGAGAGAGACAGAGAGAGAGAGAGAGAGACAGAGAGAGAGAGAGAGAGACAGAGAGAGAGAGAGAGACAGAGAGAGAGAGAGAGACAGAGAGAGACCGAGAGAGAGACAGAGAGAGAGAGAGAGACAGAGAGAGAGAGAGAGACAGAGAGAGACCGAGAGAGAGACCGAGAGAGAGACAGAGAGAGAGAGAGAGAGAGACAGAGAGAGAGAGAGACCGAGAGAGAGACCGAGAGAGAGACAGAGAGAGAGAGAGACACAGAGAGACAGAGAGAGAGAGACAGAGACAGAGAGAGACCGAGAGAGAGAGAGAGAGAGACAGAGA